>NC_077229.1:433540363-433620740 GCF_027887165.1 Monodelphis domestica | reverse complement strand
ACTAATAACAATATGCAGATGTATGTATGATGAAGTCATACAATTTAGACCTCTTTTTTTGCAAAATGGATATTAAAAAAATTGAATCTTGGAAATGGAGAGGCTTCTTCCTGAGAATTGCATAAGTAAATGAATTACTTAAGTAAACTTCCTTTCCAAGGAGGGAGCTATGAATTCCCTGGGCAGCATCTTCCATCAGGTATGCACAAATTCTATTATCACCATTTGGTCCTAGCACATGAAGCCGTCTCCCCATTATCCCTTTGTAGATTCATGAGTTCTTTGCTTCTTTAGAAGCAACCTGCATAAGAGAACAACAGCTCTTGAATTGAGGTTTCAAATGGTGAAAGCTTTTCCCTTCTTCACTTGCTTATCCTCGATTCAACTTGACAAATATTTCTGAAGCATCTACTCTTTGCAAAGTACTGTATTATGCACGGGGAGTTTTTCTAGGGGTAATACCTGCCTTCAAGTGGTTTACATTTTGCTGAGAGATATAGCATAACATTGGTAACTGATATCTGTATGATTTTTTAGAGTCTATAAAGTGTTTCTCATTTTATCCAGAGAACAACCCAATGAGGTTTTAATACACTTATTATTATCTGAATTTTACATTTGAGGAAACTGGGCTTCAAGAAGTTAGATTGTCTGACAATAATCTTGTACTTGGTGTTGGATATAGAATTCAAACTTTGGCCTCTCATGATTCCAAATATAGTTCCCTTTCTACTACATGATATTGCTTCTCTAAAATGTAATTTGAGGAGAAAATGAGTAGGGAAAAATGAGAGGACCAGGAAAGGCTTTGAGTAGGATTAGGCTCTTGGCAGTGCTGTGGTCTGGAGTGTCATTCTTGATGTCACCACCCCATAATGTAATACAATATTACTCCTACATGGGTATGTCTCTGGTTTGACTCACCCAAGCCTGCCTTTGCCCTGACAGATCTAGGTTCTCAGAAATAGACCATCAGCATATAGTTTACACTCAAACTCAGGGACTTAGAAACTACACTATGGGATATTCCCCCTATTCTGGTTCTTGAAACCTCATCAATGCATTTTTATTTACAAAGACAGCCACTTGCAACATAATACCTCTACATGCTTGGTACATGGTATTTTCAGAAAAATGGCATTAGATCTTAAAACTAGTAACTTATTTATAGATAAGACTAAATAATAAAGGGCATCATATTTATACATTAAAGCAAGTTTTGTAAAAAAAATAACAAATAGACAAGGTACAAGTTTTAAACAAACCAGAAGAAATTACAAGTTATCAGGACCTATTAAGCATAGATATACACTAACAAAACTGAGAACACAGAGGAAATAGAGGATTACTTTCAAAAATATAAAATACATAACCTAACAGAAGACCAAAATGGAAGTCTAAATAATCTAATCTCAGAACAGGAAATAGAACTAGAAAATCAAGGGGAGAAAAAAAAACCCTCCTGATCCTGAGGGCTTTACAGAAGCATTCTACCAAACATTTAAAGAACAATCAATATTGCACAAGAAAATGCTCTACTGACCTCATTTTTAAGAGACAAATGTAGAACTAATACCTAAAGCAAGAAAGGATAAAGCAACTACAAAGAACTATAAGTCAATATCATAAATAATTATCCATTAAAAATTTTAAGTAAAATCCTATCAGAGACAATAGAAATTAATTTTAAAAATCATTCATTATGATCACATTGAATTTATGCCAGGGATACAAAGATGGCACAACATTGAGAAAATAATCAAGATAGTTGATCGTATTAAATATAAAAAATATTAGCAACCCCATATATATCCATTGATTTAGAGAAGGCCTTGATAGAGAACAGCCCAAATATGCTAAAAACCCTACAAAGTACAGATCTAGAGAGATCCTTTTAAATATCACAAAAAGTACCTATTTAAAACTAAAAGTAAGCATCATATACAATATATGTACAGTAGTATATACAAATACAAAGTTGTTAAACATTTACCAGTTTTCCAAATGGATTGTCAAAAGCTGTGTCTTACTTAAAGTTGGGAAATCAAGAGAATGAATGCTTTGTTGTTCATGTCCACTCAATGGACTGAATTTGGGTAGTGTGTCCCACATTTAGTATATTGGGTAACAGTTCAGGGGTTACATGTTTTAAGGGATTTTAAAGCCTATTTAAACCGGAGCCTTGTTTGTGTACTGTGGTGTGAAGATCTATGCATTTGTTAGCAGAACAGCTTGCAAGGCTCTTATAAGGATTGCTGGGAGCAGAAGTGTGCTTCCATACTACCCTCACCAAGAGCTTGCTCCCATGGGGGAAGATATGGCAACAGAACCACCAGCCACTTTAATGACTTTTTTCCTCCCTGATTCATCATACCAGACTCCTTTTTAAAGGGAAAAAGGGTATTTGAAGCTTTCCTTCCTCTTCTTCCACCTGTAGATTCCTTCATCTTCTGTTGTGGCTGCCTACCTTTCAGTGGGAAGGTTTGGGGTTGCTTTTCATCATGCTAGGTCTGAGAAGTCTCTGAGAATTCTGGTTCTAGAGCCTCTAGACACTTTCCCTAATTTTAATATTATTCTGTTTTTAATTATACTGTTAGTTCAAAGTCCCTAACTGCTCTTTCAGATCATTCAGATCATCCTACTACCCATAAAACATAAGAACTAAAAACCAATGTAAAAGAATCAAAGTTATGTCAATCCTCTACTGCCTTTAATTCTTGACAAGTAGATACATTCTCTTGCAAGTCCCTGAACTTTCCTAGATTTCAGTTTCATCATCTGGAAAATGTCTGGGCTTGGAGATGATGTACCTAAGGCAATTCAGGTACATATAGCTGTAAATCTATTATCTTTAGTATTTTTATATACCTCTCCAGAGTGGGGATGGGATAGAACCTCTTCTCCCAGGAAGGAGAATGACAAAACCATCCCTCGACACATGGAGTGAGCCATATAGGGAAACTGTTAACTGATGTCTCAGTAACCAACAAGGAGATCTGCTAACTTCTGAGGGAAACCTGGAACCCACTGAAGTCTTCTGGCTTGGCCAGTTATCAGGATTTCACTAGGATTCCTAGGTCATGTATCCATTTTGATTTTACCTTGGTAAGTGGTATAAGATATTGGTCTATACCTAGTTTCTGCCAAACTCTTTTCTGATTTTCTCAATAATTTTTCTAAATGGTGAATTCCTATCTAAAAAAACTTGGATTTTAACTTTGTCAAATATAAAGTTATCATAATCTTTTGCTACTCTTTGTTATATGTCTATTCTGTTACATTGATCTACCTTCCTACCTTTCTATTTCTTTATCAGTGGCCTAGAGTTTTTTCTTTAAATAACACTTATCTTCCATCTTTGAATGAATACTAAGTATCGGTTCCAAGGTAGAAGAGTGGTAAGGGCTAGGCAACTGGAGTTAAGTGACTTGCCCAAGGTCATATAGATAGGAAGTATCTGAGCTCAGATTTGAACCTAGGACCTTTCATCTCTAGGCCTGACTCTCAATCCCCTAAGACACTTAGCTGCACCCTCTATTCGTTTTCCTTTCCCTTAAGTTTTTTCCTCCCCCCTCTATTTCTTTTCTCTCCCAAATTCGTGCCACCTAATGCAACCTCTGAGTCCAGGTGCAAAGCCTTTCAAGAGGTCAAATGTTTATAGTGAACAGTAATTCCTTTGCTATGGACCATTGAAGTTGAACTAGAAATTTCTCATTAAGGATAGAAACATTCCCTGCTCATATTATCTCTATACCTTGTGTTTGCCATTGAGCTGGTGAGTGACAGAGAGACAGAGCCAGAGGGACAGAGAGACAGTCATCAGAGATAGAAAGAGGGGGAGATAGTCAGAGAGAAAAAGTTGGAGATAAAGTGAGAGAGAGAGAGTCAGGAAGAGAGTTAGAGAGAAAGTGAATCAGAGAGAGAGTCAGAGAGAGGAAAACAGAGAGCGAGAAAGAGAGCAGGAGTGGTGGAGAGAGAAAGGGAGAGAGAGAAAGGGAAAGAGAAAGAAAGGGAGAGAGAGAGAAAGGGAGAGAGAGAGAGAGAAAGGGAGAGAGAGAAGGGAGAGAGAGAAATGGAGAGAGAGAGAAAGGGAGAGGGAGAGAAAGAGAGACAGAGAGAGAGAGAGAGAGAGAGAGAGAGAGAGAGAGAGAGAGAGAGAGAGAGAGAGAGAGAGAACCACCTCAATAAAATGCACTAGGATGATTAGATGTTGCTAATGGACAAAGTGGAGTTTCCTGAAGAGCATCAGTGGACCACCAGTCCTCAAACCTTTTATTTTTGCCAGTCATCTGGAGTCATTCATCAGATACCTACTATGTGCTGGTCATGATGCCAGATGCTAGGGATGTAGCTTCCTCCAGGACATCAAACTGGATAGAAGAGACCAGGCATGCATGTATTAGATGTTCAGGTTTTGGGATAGAAAGATGAAACCAGATGCTGAGGAGAGCAGGAAAGGCTTCCAGCAGAATGGAGTGTCTAAGCTCATTTGGGAAAGAAAATAAAAGCTAAGCAGAAGCCAGTGCATTCTAGGCCTGAGAAACAAACAGTGTAAAGGCACAGAGATGAAACAGGGAAGGCTATGTGGGAGGAACATATGAGAAATATCATACATGGGAAGCCAATTTGCCAGGACTGGCTGTAGCGTGTATGAAGGGGCATAATGTGGGACAAGACTAGAAGGATAATATGGTTTTAAATTGTTTCACTGGCATTAAAATACCTCAAGGATATGCTCAGGCTCGAATTTCTCATCTATTACATAACCCTTGTACAGGCTTACTATGAAGAAAGTTCTCCTTAAACTTTAATGAATAGTATCAGTGTGGATCATTGCTTCTGCTTTCCTATTTCGGCTTCTCGTGGGCTCTAGATTGGACTATTCTAATGGACTCCAGATCACAGAACTAAGAAGGACTCGACAGATCAAAGTTGGTCCAAACCTCTCATTTTTCAGATGAAGCTGCCAAAGCCTGACAGAAGCAGATTGAGGAAGTAGTGCCTTTGGGCTGGGGCTGGGGCCTCCTGACTCCTAGGACAGAGATCTTCCCATCGTACCACCTGCAGCTAACACCCAAGCTATCGGTTAACACTAGATCAGGTATTAGTTGACAAGAGAGGGAAACAAGAGACACCCTGGGGAAGGGACCCAGGAGGAAGGAAAGCAGCGCAGGGGCAGAGCCCAAAGACAGACTTCTATCTATTTCATTCTTTTGGGGGAGACTAGTGTGACTAGCAGCCCAGCTCCTCTGAATCTGCTGAGACTCTCACCATAGCCCAAGTTACCAAAGGGATGTTCCTTTGCCTGGTAGGGCTCACTTCTGTGAGACTGGGACTTCTCCTTGTCAAGGAGCCTGGGGAAGGCTTGAGATCAAAATGAACCAGTAAGTCACAGCTCAGTTGCCTGAAAAATAATGACAAAGATAACAACAACAACAAGGGAGGTGGACTTAGGGAGGGAGGGGAAGTGATGCAGAAATGAGCCTGGAAGATTATTTAGCTATCATCTGGAAAGAGGGTGGGGACACTGCTATGTAGTCCCTTGTATCTTTAACTCAGGGGAACTAAGACAGAGCTTAGACTTCTCTGCTCCAGATAGGGATGTCCCAGGGGATCCCATCTGATAGGTGCCTCTTCTCCAGGTGATAAAATCTACTAGGAATTCAGACACTGGGCTTATTCTGTGGGGCCATCTGGACCTCAGGTTCTAGGCAAGAAGCTGGTGGAAAGCAGGGAAGCAGAATAAAGACCAACTTTTCTCTCTTTCCATCAGGGTAGAGGATCATAATAAGATTTAGAGTTGGAAGATTTGTTAGAGATCATGCACTACAACCCTATCAATTTATAGATAAGGAAACTTGGCGCCTATAAAAAATAGACTCGAATACAGGACTACAATCCCCATGAGCCTTTGCTCCACTTCCCCAGAATGCCTTGCAATCTCACCTGGGCTGAGATCAAGAAGGTATTTAAGCTGATTCAAAGGCTTTTGAGGGCTCTCTCGCTCTTTTGGACTTCCATTTTGGAGCAGACATGGCTCTTTCCATAATGTAGGTGAGGTTTTGTCTAGGCCACTCTGGTCTAGGCACGTGTTTCTTATCCTGTCTTTTCTTTAATCCTTAATCTTTAATAAACCTCTAAAAAATATAATATTCCTTGCAGAGAGAAACTAATTTCTACCTGCCTCAGTCTCCCCAATATTCCCTAAATTTTAACTGTTACACGCCTGAGATGTTAAGTAGCCTGTGCAAAGTTCCACATATTGTAAATAACAGAGACAGGATTCAAACCCAAATCCTCTGACTCAAAATCAAATCTTTCTACTGTAGTATGTTATTTTAGAGAGCAGATTCTACAAACTGGTCAGTGTCATATTCCATCCTGCCTGGACTTCCCTGAAAATCCCTCATTCTTCTTTTCTTTTCCAGTCTAATCCCAAGTAAACCACTACTGACTTGGTTACATTACAAGGAGAGAGGCTCCCTGGTTGGGTGGGTGGTGAAAAACCACATAATGTCCTTTTCCTCCCCTCCTTCTAAGGATATACGTATATGTACACATATATCTGCACATGTATACATACATACATACATCTAGTATACATATATAGACTAGCCGGAGTACTAAGTCATAAGAGAATCCCTATTTCTCACCACCCCCTTTTCAAGCCCCAGTACAAAATATGTACTAGGAGCAGCTGGACTGAACAACTTTTAACATTTTATGAATATTATTCCCAACACAGCCTGAACTATCAGTTATAAAATAATCTAGGATAACAAACAAGAATTCCTGGGAAGGTAGCAGAATGGGGAAGAAGTTGGTTTTCTTCTTTTTATCATTAGTAAATTAACCAAATCTTTGAGATGAGCTGAGGAAAATGGTCATTTCTATGTCTGTGTGCAGAGCTCGAAGGATGGGAAGGAGGTGATTAGTTTTTGTTCAACATTTTAGAGGTAAGTAGCACTTTAAATAGCTACTAAACCACTTTAAAAGTTTCTGATAGAGTTACAGAGTTTCTCAGACTTTCCACTGGGAATTTAAGTTCAGTACGGTACATTTTTTGTAGTGTAATAGAGAGGTTTTATGTGGGGAGAGAGGAGAGGGAGAGAATGGAGTCTTCCCTCCCTCAAGGTCAGAACCACCATATCTATAAAGTTTCTCTTTAATATGAGTTCACTTGCATTCATTAAGATCTGTTCTGTGGCATATCCTGGTGTTAATAAAGTTTTAATTTCATAATTCTTCTTTCTAGTATGAATTCTCAGATGTTCAAATCAGGGTGAGAAGTGGCATAGTTGAGCAGATAGCAAGCTGGCCCATGGAGCTAGGAAGACTTGAATTCTTCTCACACTTATTGGTCGTATGATGGTGGTCATTTAATCAGGAAACCCTCTAAGACTATAAATTCTTGAACCTCCCACTTGGAAAGATAATGGGTTCCCACTTTGAGCATAGACTAGATAATCATTTACAGTGAATGTGATAGTAAGGATTTGTTTTGTGTATAGTATGGATCCCTCCCAAATTTCAAAATCTGTGAAGTTTCAGGATAGAGGGAAAACTGCACTGAGGGAAAAAATCCATCAGTGGGAGCTTCCTACACCAATGAAATCATAGGTTGAGCAAAATAATGAAGAGACATCACCAGAATGTTGTTGATCATCATATGATTGACATGTTCCTTGGTCATTGCATATCTATGAAGGCAAGGAATGGCTAGGATATTTATGGGTGGGATAAATATGATAGAAATCATGGCTACTTTGTAACATCAAAAAACATAAATGACAAAGCCTCTTTGCCTCATCTCTCTTCTTTTCACTGATCCAAGTTCTCTAATCTCATATTATTCTTTTTAAATCCCTGCACTGTTCATGTTGCCTTTTGAGATCTTCTCTTTGTCATTTGTTTTCCCCCTTTGGGATCATCATCTCCCAGTGTCTCCCCTGGAATCATTAATTCTATATGTGCCACCTAGGTTGATATTCTCTTTTCCCTGATTTCTGTTGCTGTGGAGGGAGAAGCTGGGGAACTGCAAGTCCCAGGGAATTAGGCTGCCAGTCGGAAGAGAGCCCCACTATTGAGGTCCTAACTCTTTGTCAAGAACCATCTCTGTATGGCATGAGCTTTCCCAAGCTCCCAGGAAACAAATTACTGCTTCCCAGCTTACCATGTTCTAAACAACAGAATGGATCATGTTGTCTGGGGAGTTATCTCAGAGTAAAAGGAAGTAGAAAAATGTACCTGGCCTTCCAGTAGATTAGAGTCTAATGAGAAGAGCAGGAAAACACAAATAGAAAAAAGTAAACAACAGAATCCACAGACAATCCCAAGGCTTCACTACTACTCTATTTTGAAATATTACAATATTATTCTTCAATACTTGAAGGATTTGTGATTTCATTAGTGTGGGTATTCCCGTTACCAATACAGATCTGTGCCTTAATAGACAGCCGTTCCTAAGTTGCCATGGTTGAAAATACTTATCCCCTAGTGGTTTTTCATGATGTAGCTCTCCAAACTTAGCTAGGCTGGTCCTTAGATGGCAGACATAGAGCTTCTTCTATACCCAATGCTGTTTCAACTTTGTAGGACCTACCAGTTACGCTTCTCATTTGGTTTAGTGTTTGAGAACCCAGGACAATCCCTACACCAGAACGAGATATCAGGGTAAGGCATTGGTATTATTATCATGTGGACTTTATCCATATATATTTATGCAAATGTAGCAAATGGTCTTGAACTACCTATAGTGTGCAAGGCATTATGTTAGCTATGATGGGAAATATAGACATAAATAATAGCCTTTATCTTGAAACAGCTTGCAGTGGAGGGAGAGAAACAAGACATGTACATGGATTAACATAATGCAAATTAGAATATGATAAGAACAGAGAGGAAGTACATTATGGTGTGATGGTATTGAGGAAAGAGTGCTCACTTTTAACTGCTCAGAGAACTCGTTGAGGAAAGAATATCTGAATTGGGTCTTAAAGAATGGGAAGGAATCTGATAATCAGGAGGCTTTGGATAAAGCAACAGAGATCAGGGGAAGGGGAAGTTCAGAAGTGTTAAATGAAATGGAAAGAAGGATGTGGGGTCATTCCTGAGAGGTAGTGATGCAAATGGAAATTAAAGGTCATAAGAAGACCCAGATGAGTAACAGGCAGAGCCATGTTTTAAAAAGATGCAGTCCAGGAACTCAGAAGGGCTTCAACCCCTTGCTTAAAAACAGGAAACAATCATGATTTCAAAAGACTGATAAGGAAACATATCTCTGGCCTCTTTTTTTGTAAACATATTTTATTTTACCAATCATATGTACAACAATTTCCCACATACATTTTCTGAATTTTAAAAATCCAAATTGTGTCCTTCCCTCTGTTCCCCCTCCTTTCCCAGAGATTGTAAGTAATTTGATCTGGGTTACATATATATTATCATGCAAAACTTACTTCCATATTGGCCATCGTTGTAATAGAATACTCATATAAAACCAATCCCCCCCCCAATAAAAACTCAAATAAACTAAAGTGAAAAACCATATGCTTTCATCTGCATTTTGACTCCAACAATTCTTTCTCTGGAGGTGGATGGGGTTCTTTGTCATAAGTCCTTCACAATTGTCCTGGACCATATAGGGGATATACTAGAGATATTGTGACAGATCTCATTTCTCCTATATGGCCAATATCTTGATTTATTGTGCTTGAATATGCATATTTGTTATAAAGGGTTGATGAGGGCTTGTGGATAGTGATAGATAAGGGGATGGAGGAAAGGCATGAACAAAACATCTTCCAAGTTGCCAGGAGTTGGAAAGGAAGGGAAGAGCAGAGGAATAGTCTACAGTCCTGGTAGAACAATTTACTACTAATTTATTACCTGGCTAAGATTTTTAGAAGTTCAAAACACTGTAGTAAAAAACTGTTTATGTCTTCTTCCCTATTTTTCTTCTTGCCTTGAAATGTTTATGATTGCTAATTATTGAATTCACAATAAAAAAAATTTCCTGGAATTGGAAGCCATCCAAGCAAAGGCATCTAAAGTGTGGGATGAGCCTGAAGAACTCCATTTTGGCAAGAGAAAAGAAAACATGAAAAGGAATAATGAAATTTAGAAAGATAGGGTGTGGATAGATTGCCTAGCTCTTTGAATTCCAGGTTGAGGAATTATTTGGTAGATGATGGAGGACCACTGAGCATCTGAGACGGGGAGTGTTCTAATTAGAGAGCTACATTAAAGGTTATGCTGACAGTAGTGCATATGCAGACCAGAAAAGGGGAAAACTGGAGACAGAGATGGGTCATAAAACCATTGCAATAATCTAAGAGAGAAGGTAATGAGTGCCTGAACTTTAAGTGGTGGCCCTGGAAATGTAAAGAAGAGGATGAATTAGAGAGATATTACAGAAGTAAAACTGATAGACCTGGCAACTGATTGAATGGGTGGAGTGGGGTCTGGGAGGGAGTAGGAAGTCAAAGATGGCTCACGAGATTATAGCCTAGGCAACTGGGAGAATGTTGATGCCAAGGACAAAAATAAGGAAGTTAAGAGGACAGTATTACAGAGGCATAATGCTGTGATCCAGATGTACCTAGAGGCACAAAGAACAGGTGAAATAGTAAGGCTTAAAGCATACTCTCAAGGAAAAGGATGAGAGGGAGCAAAGTGTGGTGGAACAAGCTCTAGTCCAGGAATAAAAAGATGTGAGCCTGAATCCCAGACTTATCCCTCACTTCCTATAGTTGTTGAATTTCCTTATTTTTAAATTTAGGGGGTTAAACTAAATGATCTCTAAAGCCCCTTCAGAGTTGCAAATAAAAGATTCTATTCTGGATTCTTACATCTGGTAGATATTAATCCTACAACCTCCTTCAATTCTATAAACATTTATTCTTATAAATAACTCACATTTATCTAATGTGCTTCTCTACAATTCTGTGAGGGAGGTTGCACAAGCATCATAGTCCCCATTTAATAAATGAGTGAATTGAATGTCAGAGAGAAGTGACTTGTAGGAGTGCAGGAATACAACTTAGATCTCTAGGCTATCGTCATAGAACCTTTTTCTATTACATCATCCTGATTCTCCTAATAAGTCCTTTTTGCTGGAAAGCTATTATGTTTTTTGAAAAAAAATATTTATTTTTAAACCCTTTCTTTCTTAGTAACATCTCAAAGACAGAAGGTCAAGAGCTAGGTGAATGGATTATGTGACTTACCCAAGGCCATACAAGTTAAGTAGGAAATATTTAAGGCCAGATTTGAGCTCTGGACTTCCTAACTGCAGGTTTGGTGCTCTATCCACTGAGCCAACAAGTGGCTCCTGAAACACAGGTTTGCAAAGTGCTTTCTTCACAACCCTGAGAGGCAGCTTGTTCAAGCATTTTTATAACTTCCACTTTATAGGTTAGGAACTTGAAGCTTTTACATAATCTGGGAAACAATTCTTATTCTTTTTCTTCTTCCTCCTCCTCCTTTCCCTCCTTCATCACTATCACTATCATTGCATTCAGTCAAATTAAATTAAACCACTGATGATTTTTAAAGTATTATTTACAACCAGATGAAAAAGTTATTTTTTTAAACCCTTACCTTCTGCCTTAGAATCAATACTATATACTGGTTCCAGTATAAAGCAGAAGAGTCGTAAAGGCAAGGCAATGAGGGTTAAGTGACTTGCCCAGGGTCACACAGCTAGGAAGGGTATGAGGCCAGATTTGAACCCAAGATCTCCTATCTCTGGGTCTGGTTCTCAATCCATTGAACCACCTAGCTGCCCCCCAAAAGTCTTAACTTAAAAACACTCATTTTGACCTTTTTTAATCATATTTTTCTCCCCTAATCTGGTTTGTGTACGAAGACCCATCTGGACAATTAACAAAAAGAATTGCCTAGTCTATGTGATTGCTTGGATGATAGAGCTAATAATAATAGCTAATTTTTATAGCACTTTGTTTCATCAAGCATTTTAACCTCATAATCTCATTTAATCCTCTTAAAAACTCTGTGAGATAACTTCTATTTATATCTTCACCATATTATAGATAAAGAAATTCAGGTTCAGTGAAGATACATGACTTGACCACAGTCACACAATGAACCCCACTTTTCCTAATTCCAAGTCAAACACTATTTCCATTGCTCCAAAGTCCCTTCTGTTATGTCTTTGAGTCAGATTTCACCCACGGCTGCTCTTAAACGACGCCCACTAGTTTTACTGGGAGTTGGGAATAAATATGTGAGGAAAGCCTCCCAGACTTGAACTATGTGTGAAATCTATTTGCTTCAATTCAGCTGAGCTTACGCCTGCAAACTGTTAATTTTGCTGCTTTGTAGGCTGATGCAATCTAGTTCACTCCACAAGGAAATGTGGATCTTTTACTTTGGTGATGGGGGTACTCGGTGTCAGCACCAAATGAATCCTAAATAATAATCATATCACTGGACTGAAGATGGGGAACAAAGAGAACACACTTATATGCCCACACACACACATCACACACACACACACACACAGATTGGGCTTGCCTGTATTGGTATCATTATATTAATTCAGGATGAGATAATTCAGATTAATTCAGATTAATTCAGAAGGAGATAACGTGACCAGGTGAAAACATCAAAGCTTCCAAAGAAATCAACCTAACCAAGCAATGGGGATTGGAGTCTCAGATCCTGAGAGTGTCACAGCAACTTTGCCTGAAGGAAAAGCAAAGGATCAGATCCTTAAACACATTTGCCCTTGCACAGTGTATAAACATATGCATAGGCACACGTCCACACAGGAATATGGTACAACACAGAAGAAAAAGGTGGAGCATGGGTATTATATAGCATCTACAATGTCCCCTGAATGGATTTTTTTATTTTATCATCAGGATATTGTCTACCTTTAGAATTTGTTTATAATATTTATAAGTAAAAATAGTTTATATGGTTCATATTATCTATGTGTATAAATATTATTATGGAATAATATTTACAATAATGATAGTTAACATTGATATAGCACTATGTGCCAGGCACGGTGCTAAGTGCTTTAGGATATTATCTGTGTTCAGTCCTTTGTTCTCTGTCACTTACCTCTCTGGACCTCAGTTGCCTATACTGCGAAAGGAGGAAGTTAAACTATTTAGAAAATGTGGCCTTTGAGGTTCCTTGCAGCTCTGCCATTCTTTGGTTCCAGAAGTCTTTGTGTTGCCCCTCTTAACGCCTTCCGCCTTCTCTTTTACCCTGCTTTCTTTCCAGAGAGTGAGAGAGATCAGTAGGCTTGGGTTGTTCCAATAGAGTACTTAGCAAAAAAGAGAAGGTTGCCCAGTGTGATGTAATGCTTCACTGGGTCAGCCAGGGTAATGAGCCGCTGTTTCTTGTATGAGTCAGATATTTTGTTTGCTCAAGGCAGCCGGAACCTCCAGAGTAGAGGGGTTGTCTGAGAGAGCCCTCTTAGGAGGGAGTTACCATAGAAAGACTTACTCGAGTGCTTCTTCTATTCAAAGTCAGACACAAGTAATATGTTAGCATGTTGTTAGTAATAGCAGCCACTATCTCACATGATCCTCACCCTCTGAGACAGGAACTCCATTTTGCAGATGAAGAAAGCGGGGCTCATCAAGGTGACTTGCCCAGTTCTCTTCAAGTAGTAAGACAAAAACTTCCACTTAAGTTTTTCTGCTTCCAAGTACAACACTCTGTCTATTATGCCACTTAGCTTCCTGGTGGATAGATGTTTGAACGATGACTTTTGTATTCTGGCTTTGCTTCGCTCTCCTTCATGTTTGCTCCGTTGCCTAGTTTCAACTCTATGGAACAAGATGTGTCTCCCAAGATAAGCTCATCCCTTCTACACTCCCCACCATGCTCCTAACTCAAGCCTTGCTTGGCACTACTTTCCTTAGTCTTTGCTCTCTTCTCATTGCAGGGTTGGGGGGGCTTCTGACCTCAGCAGTAGACCCAAACTACTCTTTCCCTCAACTTTTAATGATTTCTTAGGTTCTAAATCTAATAATTTTTCTCAATTCTCATCCTTCTTGATCTCTTTGAAGTCTTTGATGTCGTCCATTATCCCCTCTCCTTGAAACTCTTTTCTCTATAGGTTTTCAAGACATTACTTTCTCCTGCTTCTCCCCCTACCTATTTGACCACTTTTCAGTCTCCTTTGCTGGATGGTCATAAAGTCACTGGTGCTAATCTTGAGTTTTCCACAAGGCTCTGTCCTTAGTCCTATTCTCTTCTCCTATACTGTTTCATCTGGTAATCTCATCAGCTTCCATAGATGCAATTATTATCACTGTGTCGATGATTCTCAAGTCTACTTAACCAGCCCCAAGATGTTTGCTGGCCTCCAGTCTTACCTCTCTCACTATCTATTGGACATATCAAACAAGATAGCTCATAGACATCTTAAACTTAGGTTCCAAACTGAACTTATCATGACCAAAACTTATCTTTTACCCCAAATTCTTCCCTCTTCCTAACTTCCCTTTTACTGTCAAGGGGACCACCATCATTCTAATCACCCAGGTTCAAAACCCAGGTGTTCTCTTGGATTCATCATTCTCTGTCACACCCCACATTCAAAGTGTGTTGATTTTATTTTCATAATATCTCTCTCAATATCTACCCTTCTCTTCTCTGACATAGTCACCACCCTGGTGCAAGCCCTTATACCTCTTACATGAATGATTCTGTTCTTGGTGGTTTATCTCCTTGCTATAAGTCTCTCCCCACATCTATCCATTCCCTACTCAGCTGTCAAAGTAATCTTCCTAAAGCACAGGTCTTACCAGGATACCTCTTTACTCCCCAGATTCCAGTGTCTCCTTATAACATACAGGGTTAAATACAAAATACTCTGTTTGGAGTTTAAAGCTCAGCATAACATCCTTCCCTGTCCCCACTTTGTCAGTCCTTTTGCATCTTATATCTCATGTACTTTGCAACTCAGGTGATACTAGACTCCTTGATGCTCCTCAAACAAGATAGTCCATATCCCAATTCTGGGCATTTTCACTAGCTGCCCCCATGCCTGGAATTCTCCCCCCTGTTTTCTCCATCTCCTGACTTATCTGGCTTCCTTAAAGTACTTGTTAAAATCTTACCTTTTATACAAAGCCTTTCACAAACTTCCTTAATTCTAGTGTCTTCATTGGGCTAAATATTTCTATTTTATCCTGCCTATAGGTTGTTTATACATGGTTGTCTCCCTATTAGATTGGGAACTTCTGGGAAAGCAGGGCTGTCTTTTCCCTTTCTTTGTATTCTACATACTTAGCATAGTGACTGGCACATAGTATGAGCTTTTTGACTCACTGACTAAAAACTTCTGCTCCAGCAGAAGACTATTTTGACTGTCTGCATTCTTTTTTATGCCTTTCCTGTTTCTGTTGTTCAGTTCTTTCTTTGGAGGTGGACATTCACATGCCATTTTTCAAATATTAATTCTGTAACTGTAGATAATATTCTCTTGGTTCTACTCATTTTACTCTTTGTTATTTCATGTAGTTCTTTCTTTTTGTATCTTTTTAATTTTTAATGAAGCATAAGGATAAGAATAGTTGGAGCTGCCTCTATATAGTGAGACACATGAGGCACTCACCTATGAGGTCAGCAAGGCAAGTGTTAGAGGGCTGAAAGGTTAAGTCCTCTGTTCTAAGAGTATGGCAGTAAGGTTGTTGATGAGAAGATATTCCAGGTTTAAGGCATACTATGGTTAAGCATCAACTTTTTAAAAAATCATAGTTCATGAGCTCCCATCAATGTTTTCTTTTACTAGACCAAGAAGGACATGCGTTAATATTCATAAGAATGCAAGTAGCATCTGAGCAAAATAAGTGACAATATCCTCCGTCTACATGCATAGTGACAAATTACTCTATAGTGTGCTATATTTATAGAGGCGGAGGGACACATATGTAGGGAACACAATATGGCCACATCACATGTATGTATGAATGAAATAATTCCTGCTTCTGATGCCACAGAACTTCCAGTGTCCTCTGGCAATGATCTCATACAAGTCTGCTGTTTTCTCTATTAAGCTGCTGCTCTTTTCTACTTTCTACTAGTATTTGTCTATGATGCAACTCCATCTCTGTAGATAAAAGGGCTGTACAACCCTTCAGCTTGTAGGTCCATAGTGTGTAAGGTACATTTGTTTCTTTTGTGCTATAGATCTCAGCTAGCCTCATCTTGCCAACTAAGGAGAGAAGCATTGAGTCATTTTCAGTATGTCTTTTAAATTTTTTTCTCCTGCCATCAGAGTCATTACAGTCTAAACTCTTCTTGATCTTAGAATGAGAAAATTCCTTTCAGTTCCTTTGTTCCCATGATGTCAATTATAGTCCATGCAAATCACAGGAGCTAGATGGAGAAGACTAAAAGCAGCAGCTAGTGACCTTTGTTCTGCTTTCTTCTAGCAATCAGTCCCTTCCATTTTCCCCATTTGTTTGCTAAACATATTAAGAAATTAAAGATTTTTTAAAAATAGAGCAGTGCCATTCTAGAAAGATAGTTCTGGGTACCTGTTTTACAATGATTATAAGGGAAGTTGGGTGACTCAGTGGGTTAAGATTTAGGCATAAATGACAGGTCTTGGGTTCAAATTTGTATGACTTCCTAGCTGTGTGATCTTGGGCAATTCACTTAGCCCTGAATGCATAGACCTTACCACTGTTATGCCTTGAAACCAATATTTAGTACTAATTCCAAGGCAAAAGGTATGGGTTTAAAAAAAAGAATTAATGATTATAGCTGACGTATATTTTTTCTGAAGGTATGATGTTTAATATGAAAGATTAAAGTAGATCAAGGAAGATTAAAAATCTTATGATAAGGCTTTTAAAAAAGGATTTTAAAAACATTGTATTCTCCTTTCTCCTGCTCTTTCATTAGATTTCCCCCCCTCATCCATCCCGCATTGCATTACAAATATATATTCTGCAGTCCTTGAAAGGGTTCTGGGAAAATGTATTTTAGAAATATACCATATGAGGAAAAGTGGTCGACATTTAGAACAGAGATAAAGATTTTGTGAGATTAGGTTTCTGTAGGCAAAGAAGAGAAAGTGGTGATTTGAAGTAGCTTTATAAATAATTGAGCCCTCAAACATCACTTTCCCTTTATGGCCATGAAAGGAACCACTTGCTCTTTCAGTTGGACTCTATTGAATATTAATTAAGTGTTGACTCTGGTACTCTTTTGGAAAAAGAAATGGCAAACCACTCCAGCATCTTTGCCAAGAAAACCCCAAATGGGGTCATGAAGAGTCAGATGCCACTGAAACAAATGAGCAACAATGGTAGGCTTAGTGTCAATCACTGGCTTTCTTTCAGCATAAAGGACCTAGTGATGCTTTGGGAACCTCTCACTTTTCTGATTCTTTGCTCCCACTAAGATGATTTGGAAACTTCAGCATATGACATCTCTGTCACCACCATCACCCTAATGCCAAAGATAGTCATTGGTTTCTTTAACAAGCACACAAGACTCAAATTATTTAAAGAAACAAATAGTTCTCACATTTGAACCCATAATAGAAATGTTACCCACCAATTAGCAAAACTCCTCCCAGAGATTTATGTAGTTCTGGGTGGGTCTTAGGAAGGAAGTGGTATAGGTTTGCTTTTCTACATCAGTGTCTCCTTATATGCCTATGCAGGCATTGTTTCTAACAGATAAAAATAGTTGTTTCTCCTTGTTGCTTATCCTCACTGTTGCCCATCACAGTGATTCTTCATGAATTTTCCTTGATCTCAATAGGTGGCTGTTCTATGCCTATGTCAACTATGACAATTCTTTTGCCAATGATATTATTTTCTCAAGGGATGACCAATTCTCTAACAATATCTGTATGGGAAGAATGCTCTGGGCATATCTATAGTTGAAATGTACTTCTATTATTTTGAAGTTTTTTTTTAATGCTGAGGTCTTGCAGGCCCAAGTTTTTTATATCAAATGTCTTTGAGAACTATAGAAATTGATGCTGTTTGCATCTCATAAGTGAATCTTAGGATCATAAGAAAATAGACAGAGGTAAGAGGGATCTTAAATCTACCCTTTTATTTTACAGATAAAAAAATGAGTTCCACATAGGTTATGTGACTTGCCAAGGATCCTGCAGCTAGTAATGAGTTGGAGGAAAGATTTGAGCCTAGATCTTTCTGGCTCCAACTCCAGTTCTCTATTATTGTCTCTATTGATCTTTTTTTTTTTCCACAGATGTGTTGACTTTGGCTCTTCTAGTAGACTTCAGATTCTTCAAGGTCCTGTAAGACAGTGGACTCACATTTTGATACCCCTTTCAGTGTTCCAAGTGACACTGGGCCCAAAGCAATAAAATTCGGAAGATATGGAATAAGTTCTATCAAATTCCAACTGCTAATCAAGAACTTTCTTGCTTAAGCCAATACACCATATAACCTTTCCTTGAATGGAGCAAATGATTCTTCTTAAAGTGTGTTCTTGAAGATAAGTATATCCTAGGAGAACCCTTGACCAAGAGGCTGCTCATTTTCAAATCTGGGACCCAAGGAGAGAATAAGATATATTCACTTTCAAATGACTGAAACTATCAATCATGTCACCCATAAGAAAAGGATAGCTATCCCCTGTGTTCTTTTTATCTTCTTCCTAATCAAAATGTTTTGTTTTGTTTGTATTCTTATACATTTGAATAATTTCTCTATGCATTTGAGAAATGAGACCTTTGTTAGAGAGACTTATAAAAATATTTTACCATTATGCTTACTGATATTACTCTCCATTTTCCTCCTCCCTCACCCCAGTTATTCTTTTCTCTCTCCTTTCAAATTGTCCATCCTCAAAAGTGTTAAGCTTTTGATCACCACATCCCACAATTTGCTCATTTTTTGTCAGTTCCTCCATTCTTTTATTCCCTTTCTCTTCTATTGACTTTGTTGTATTTTTCTGAGTTTGTGTTTTGGTCATCCCTGTCACCAAAATAACTTTCTATATTGCATTTTTCCTATGTCCAATTGATTGTATATGTTCTTCCCTCTGGGAGCCAATTCCAATGAGAGCAATGTTCAAGTGTTCTCCTCACAACTATCCCCATCTTCCCCTATAAAAGTTCTTTCATGTCTTTCTTATGGGTGATAATTTACCCTATTATATTTCTCCCTTCTCCCTTCTCTAAATGCATTACTCTTTCTCATCTCTTAATTTTTTCAGTTATCATCACATCATATTCAACTCATATCCTTGCCTTCTATGTATATTATTCCTAACTAACCCTAATAATGATGAAGTTCTCATGAATTACAAGAATCATCTTCTGATGTAGGTAAGTAAACAGTTTAACTTTATTGAATATCATTTGATTTCTCCTTCTTGTTTACCTTTTTATGATTCTCTTGAGTTTTGTATTTTAGAACCAGATTTTTCATTCTGTCTGGGCTTTTCAACAGGAATATTTGAAAGTCCTCTGTTTCATTGAATATCCATTTTTCTGCTGACGGATTATGCTCAATATTGCTGGGGTAAGTGATTCTTCATTGAAGTCTTACTTCCTCTGACCTCTGGAATGTCATATTCCAGGCTTTCTTATCTTTTGATGTAAAAGTTTCTGAATCTTGTATTATTTTGATTGTGGTTTTATGATATTTGGATTTTTTTGAGTGTTTATAATATTTTTCCTTGACTTGGGGATTCTGGAATTTGGCTCTAATATTTCTGCGTGTGATCCTTTTGAGAACTTTCAGGAGGTTATTGATATATTTCTCTTTTATCCTCTGGTTCTAGATTATCAGAGCTATTTTCTTCAACAATTTCTTGAACGATGATGCTAATGCTCTTTTTTGATCAAGGTTTTTAGGCAGTCCAAAAATTCTTAGATTATCTTTCCTGTATTTATTTTCCAGGCCTTTTGTTTTTCCAATGAGACAATTCACATTTTCTTCTTTTTTTAATTTTTTTTTACTTTGATCATGTCTCATAGAATCGTTTGCTTCCACTGGACAAACTCTAATTTTTAAGACATTATTTTCTTGAGTGAGCTTTTGTACCTCATTTTCCATTTGTCCAATTCTACTTTTTAAAGAGTTCTTTTCTTTCACCATTTTTGGATACCTCTTTTTCTACATGGTCAATTATGACTTTTTAGGTCTTCTCATCAGTGAATTTTTGTATACATTTTTCCATTTGGGCAATATTGCTTTTTAAGGAATTCTTTTCAGTTGATTTTGTGGCCTTTTCACTAACTAGCCTATTCTGTTTTTTAAGAAATAATTTTCTTTAGTTTTTTGTTTGTTCATTTTTGCCTCCATCACCAAGATGTTGACTCTTTTTTCATGATTTTCCTGTATCAATCACTTATTTTCCCAATTTTTCTTTTACTTCTTTTATTTAATTGTTAAAAATTCTTTTGAGCTCCTCCATTGATTTGGGGGTGGTGGTGGGATCAATTCATATTTTTTCTTGAAGGACTTGCTTGTCTTTTTTGTCTTCTTCTGAGTTTGTGTTTTGGTCTTGCCTGTCACCAAAATATTGTTCTACATTGAGTTTTTTGGTTGTTATTTGCTCATTTTCCAATCTTTTTCTTTTAATTAAATTAATTAATTAATATTATAATATACAATATATTATATAATAATAATATAATAAAATTATAATAATAAAATAAATAAATAAATAAAATTTAAAAAAATACCTTAATGTAAAGAGAACGTTATTCCAAGCTTCAGGGTTTTTGTGTAGCTGCCTTCAGAGCTAGTTCTGGGAATCTATAAGCTTTCAGTTCTTCCAAGGTGGTATGATGTAAAGAAAGGTGAATTTAATACTAGTCTATGTTCTGGTCTAACCACAAGCACTCTTTTCCACTTTGAAACTGTGATCAGGGTCTGCTACTCCCCTGCAGTCACAGTCATTGATATTTACTAGTGATCCTCCTCACCCTGACACTACAACCCAGGACTGCAACCTGGACCTAATATTGGCAATAGGACAGGAGTCTTGCATCTAGAGCCAGCAAAGGGACCTTTTTAATCTCCTTCTGAGCAGTTGTATGACCCCACTTACTGTTTGTAGCTGAAAGTTCCAGGAGCCTTTGCTGCTGGTTTAACCATCCCAAAAACCTATTGCCATGATGAGCCTTGGCATGCTACTTTTCACTCAACTTCCACCCCAGTGTTATAGATCTTTCATGCCAGATTTCTAATTATTTTGGGTTGAAAAATTGCTTCATCTCATCTTTTTGTGAGTTATGTTGCTCCAGAATTTGTTTTGAAGCATTATATTATAGTTCTTTGGAAGGTAATTTGGTAGAGATTAGGTGGGTTTGGAAAGCCTGTGTTTTTCAAGTAGGGATGCCTGGTTTCATTGCCCACCTTGGGAGAAAGAGTGAACTGGAAAAATATCTTGAAAAGCAGATCTGAATTTTGTGAAAAAGCAATACTTGTCTAATAGAAGTCCTAGCCACGTGCTTCTTTTATAAGAGAAAAGAGTTAGTTGCTGTGCCTAAAAACCTAAACCCAGGGGGCAGCTGGGTAGCTCAGTGGATTGAGAACCAGTCCTAGGGACTGGAGGTCCTAGGTTCAAATCTGGCCTCAGACACTTCCCAGCTGTGTGACCCTGGGCAAGTCACTTGACTCCCATTGCCTAGCCCTTACCACTCTTCTGCCTTGGAGCCAATACACAGTATTGACTCCAAGATAGGAAGGTAAGGGTTTAAAAAAAAAAACAAACCTAAACCCAAAGTCGCAGGTATGTATGAAATAGCTCTTGCTCCTAATCAACTATTTTACTCTATCCCAACAAATCGGTGATTGGTTTTAGTGAGGAAAAAAATAGATTCAATAGAATGCAACACTTTTTAGTTGAATTCAGTCAAGTTGGCAGTTTGAGAATTTTTTTAAAGTTCAGTTCAATTAAATAACTCAAATAACCATTCTTTTAAAAATAAAGCTGTTCTTTAATTTTTCTCAGAACAAGTCAGATGTTTGACTGCATTCAACTGGGTTTTTGGTTAATAGTTTTATGGGGGTAGGTGCTCTTCTTGCCTGAAGAAAGGTCCAATGGGAACAAAGCTTATATGAGTATAAGGAGATGGGCAGATTCTCAGCACCAAGTAAATGGGCAAAAGATGTTTTCATGGGAATCATGTGCTGAAGTGTGCAGCAGAGAGCATCACATATTTATCTATTGGCCCATAGCCTCTGGTGCTCAGGGCTGCTGATTTCAAACAGGAAGAAAAAAAATCTTCCTTTGAGATGCTCAAGGGAAAGAAAAGCCAAAGCAGGAGCTTGGTCAGTTTATCTTGTCAGGAAGGGGAAAGGGACTATATTAGAAAATTCTCTCTCTCTCTCTCTCTCTCTCTCTCTCTCTCTCTCTCTCTCTCTCTCTCTCTCTCTCTCTCTCTCTCCTTTCTCTCCTCTACTCTCCCCTCTCTGTCCTCTCTGTGTCTATCATTCTTCATTTCTCTGGCTCCCCATCTCTTTCTTTCCCCTCTCTTTTCTTCCCCTTCCTCTTTACCTCTTCTTTTCTATCTCTGTCTCTCCTTCCTTGTCTTCTTCCTTCTGCCTTTTCCTCCTTTTCTTTTTCTCCCTCTATTTTTCTTTTTCCTGTGTCAAAAAAAATCTTTTCAAAGTAAAAAATAGAAACAATTAGTATTCATCATCTGCAGTTCTCCTCCTCCCACACTGACAAGGATGAGCAGGAGATTGAGAAGCACTGGGCTCAGCTCTAGGCTGTATGAAGACCACAAAGGTCAAACTGCTTCATTGCAGTTAGAAACCTTTGCCCTCTGAACAATACCCATAATATTGCCCAGGCTCATGTGTCCTTATTTGTTCTGCTCTTGAGGAAAGGAGAGGATTGTACTTATTAACGAGTCATTGGACAGGATTGATTCCATGAGCTAGGTGACAGTGGTCAGGCTGGAATGGCAAAGGATTTGATATGAGAGTTAGGAGAAATGTCTTCAGGCCCTAAATTTCCTCATTTCAGGAAAGAGGACAGAACTAGGTGTCAGGAGACTTGGTTCAAGCTTTCACCAACTATGGATTAGGTACTTTCCTGATCAATCAAATGGGAATAGTCATGCCTGACCTATAACACTTTATAGGGTTTTGTGACGATCAAGTGATATAATGGGTATAAAGGCACAAACACTATGCTAGCCTTAAATGTATGTATTAGAATTGAACTGATTTCTCATTCAACTCAATTTGTGCTGAAGAAGCTCCACAATTAAACTTAGGAAGGAAATCTTGCCACTGCATAGTGATTGTGAGGAGCATGTATCCTGCTGCTTAGGTAGTCAATAGGTTTTCTCTGGTTTCTGCTTAGCCATTTCACCAATGTAAATTGGAAAAAATGTCTTTAATTTCAGGCTGTCTGTGATCAGCAGAATATCAGTAAAAAAAAGACAATTTTACATCCAAATAAGTGGCTTAAAGTCAAAGAACTCTTTGTTCATACATTCTCCCTAAATGCCAAGAATGGAGGAATTCTCATCAAATGTTGTGTCTACACAAGGCTACAGAATCTATCCATCCATCCATCCATCCACACACATTCTACATGCCATGCACTATAGTAGGCACCAGGAATCAAAGACAAGGCAGTTCTTGGTATTACCCTGACTCCAACAGGGCTCACTTATGGATGAGGTTGCTGCAATTTCTAACATTGAAAGGACAGCCCTTGGAGAAGAAACATCCCATTCTTGTCCAGACACTACCTTGATGGCGTTGGCCTATAATTCCTACACTTGTTCCTTGAACCAATGAACCTATGCTGAGACCAGGGGTAAAAAGACAAAGTTTTCTGGTTAAACTTGAACCTATGATGAAAAGGTCATTTTGAAAGAGATATGGCTGTATCGGAGGGAAGGCAAATTGTATTAGGCTCAGCCCTATCATTCTAATAGTAGATTACAGAGCCTCAGATTAGAAGGTGGTCATCTTGGGATAATAGGCTTATAGACAGAGTTATAGGAAAATAGATCTAAAGTGAGGTGGTACCTCAGAGGCTGAATCTAACCTCTTAATTTCAAAGATGAAGTAACTGAGGACCAGGGAGATGGAGTCACTTGCCGAGAGTTCCATGGCTAGTAATCATCAGAGGTAGGATGTGAGGTTGGTCCTTTGACTCCAGAGTTTGAGCTCTTTTCACCATGCCATGCTGACTAGTCCATAAATGTCCCTGCAGGAATTCATCTCTCAGGGATGCCTTGGAGCCTAGGGTACACTATACCTCTCAGATATCATCTTTGGTGGGAAATCTTTTGCCCTTGAAGGTGGATTTGATTTTTGCAAACACCTAAAAGTCATTCAGGATTAAAGCTGATGGATAGAGTGGATTATCATGCTGGGTGAGGTTGCTTTGAGTCAATTCAATTCGTCTGTGACAATTTGTAAGACACTGTGCATGATGAAAAACAGCATTACTCAAGGAGCCTACAATCTATTATGAAAGTAAGGCAGGAGCAAGGGGGGATATGATATGTTCACAAATAAGTTTTACACAAAGTAGAATGTGATTAGACAAAGACAAAGGTCCGGACAAATTGATGTAGGATTGCTTGAAGGGCAAAAAGAGATCTTTTTCTAGTTGAGAGGATCAGGGAAGGATCCATGAAGGAAGTGGCCCCTGAGCTGGGGCTTGAAGTCTTCCTTTAAAGATTAGAGGAGGTATATGTGATAATGGAATTTGTCTTGTATTGGAGCATGATTTATGTAAATGCAGAGGGACAGAAGAGAAAAAACAAGATCAGAGAGCTGTTAGTCATCCAGGTTGATTATAGCATAAAGATGAGTGCACTATAAGGTGTAAGACCAGTTAGTTGTCTTTTGTAGTTCTTAACTGGCTCTGTAGGGTTCTCTCAAAGGAATTTCAGAGGAGTTTTGAGTTATGGTGGTATCTTGTCACATCTAGGCAGAGGTAGTGGACAACAGGTGTGGAATGAGGTATACATCTTTTGCCATGGCCAAAGTGTTGATTTGTTTTGCTCACTATTCTTATTTGCTATAAAACAGGGCTCTGTGCAGTGTTATGGGGAAGTTAATGGGAAATATCAGTAAAAAAGAAGAGATCAATAAAATATTTAAAATTGCTTAAAGGAAAATTCATTTAGATGTTTAAGTTCAAAATATTTATTAAAAATTATCATTATTGCTTTTTATGCCATATCATGAGAAACAAAAAGGATCATTTGAGGAATATCTCCACAAACATGGAATCTTCCTTTTATTTGGTTTTTTAATAAATATATATTATATATAAATATAATATGTCATATATTATATTTAATATATATTAAATATAATAAAATAAAAATTTTATTTATTTATTGGACTCCATGTGGAACTTGTCATTACATCGGTGAACATTCTATAGGAGCATATGCCCAATTGTTTTTGTTCTAACCTGCATTGATATGCAGTAGAACACTGAGAAAGTTACCTCTCTGGTCCCATTTGTCATGGAATCTTGCAGAATTATAATGTCTACATGGATGACATCTTTTCCAAGGAAAGCATTAAGATTATAAATCAAGTGCTTTTTAGAACTAAAGAAAAAATTTCTTTTATATTCTCAACATCTCTGAGTCAACTGAGTAACTGTAAATATATAATTTGCTATAGAAAATCACAAGTCAAAGCCCATCTTTTCACTTTTCAGGTTTCCAATCAGGATGCCCTGTGTGCTTAGAACATTCTCTTTTATTCCTCTTATGACTCATCATTTCCTTCATTTGTATAAAATAGTGAACAATGATGTCCTAACTGAGTAAAATATGTGCTGTAGAATTGAAATCAATTCTTTTGTCTTGAAGAAACTATTTTGAAGAGGTGGGACCAGTAAGCTCAGCCTGAGAGGTTTTAGTGCTGGCAATCTGGGATTTGGCTGCCTTAGCTGGTAGGATGGGCAGCTTAGTGGTCAGTGATCATAACAGCACTGGAATCCTTGAACTTAGTGATTTCAGAATCAGAGTTTGGTCACATAGGCTTAAGTGTTGGTGGCCTTGGGATTAATAGGGGTTAGTGGGCTTGGTAACAAGAGGGTCAGGGCTCTGGCAACCTTGGAGTCAGTCTTGGTCATCTTGGGCCCAAGGGGTCTTCACTTCTAGGCTGATAACATCATATAGACATCAAAGTGGTTTTTCAAAAAAATTAGACCATTTATACTAACTCTTTTAATGAGCTGACTAGAAGTGATAGCTCTCATTCTTGTTCCTCACACATGAAAACTCATCTCCAATCTCTATACTTTTGTCTGTTTTACCTAGAACTCACCCTTTCTCATCTCTGTCTTTTAGAATCATGAGTCTATCTCAAAGCGCAGCTGAAGTGGCACCTTCAACCGCAGGTCTTCCCTCATCTCCCATTTGCTAGTGCCTCCCTTACCCCAATTCTCTTGCATTAAAATATAAATAGTGCATCTGCCTGTATATATTGATGTTTATATATATGTGGTCTTCTCTGATAAAATGTAAGCTCCTTGAGGTTTTTTGTCGCTGTAGAACAAGCACAGTAACTGGTATCTGACAGGAGCTTAATAAATACTTATTGATTGATTAGTGTCAAAATAGTTCACAACTAAATACAAATGTGATCAGCTCTTATAGTCTGTGCCAATGCAGCCCAAGTAATTTCCTCAGGGGAGGTAAAAATAAAATCTTCTAGATAGGACCTGCATTTAAAAAAATAATTTAAACACAGCTGTACACCAACAGAGATCCGAAATTATCAATTGTAAATCACTCCAGTTCTCTGTGCCTCGGTTTTGCTATTTGTCAAATGGGGACACTGAAGTAATACTATCCATCTGCCTTTCTCAGCAGGTGTTATGTGAAAATGAAGGAGACAATCCTGAAAAATACATGAGATTCTTAGAAGAGAGGCATGATAGCTCACCGATTCTCATTTTTTGACATAAGACATTTCAGAGTTTTAAAAAAGTGCAAGGAATAGTCTCTAAGATCTGAAAGCATAAGCTCCAGAGTCCTGCTCATTTTCAATATGCTGCCTATCCCTGTGTAACTACCCTACTGCCTCTCCTTGATCACTCTCTCCAATCACACAGAAAACACCCAGAGAACAGATGCTTCTCTAAAAGCAAGTATTTTTGAAAAAAGCAAAACATGGAAATGATAATGGAGTGATTAGTAGCATATATGCCACAGAGCATCCTACAGATTACTTGCATTAAGCTCTAATCCCCTGTATTCAAAAAACAAATCTCTCCATTTTTATAAGAGCTTACTAAAGACCCTAGGATGATTGTGTAAAAATTAATCTCTGGTGAGGGGGTCAGTCTGCAAGCAGACATGAAGTGTACTGTTCAGCACATGACTATTGTCAGAAGCTGGGCACATTCTTTAAAGCAGAAGTGATGGCACTAACAGTCTCTTTCCTTTTGCTGTTTGTCTATAGGCTTTATTTTTCTGTTAATTTCCTTTTTATTTCTTCAAAGTATGACACAGAGATCCTTCCCAGAAGGGAGAAGAAGGCAGGAAGGAAGAAAAGAAAGAAGGAAGGAATGGAGGGAGGGATGGAGGAAGGGGAAAAGGAGGATGGAAGGAGGAGAGAAAGGAAGGAAGAAAGAACAGAAAGAAGGAAGGAAAGGCTGGAGGGAGGAAAGTGAGAGGGAGGGAAGGAAGAAGGAAAGGAGGAAGGAATGAGGTGGGGAAAAGGGGAGAGAGGAAGGAAAGAGAGAGAGATGAAGGGAAGAAGGAAGGAAGAATAGAAAAAAGAAAGGGAAGAGGAAGGAAGGAAAGAAGAAAGCAAGGAAAGGAGGAAGGAAAGGAGGGAAGAATAAGGGAGGGTGGCTAGGAGAGAGGGAGAAAAGAAGGCAGGAAAGAAAGGAGGGAGGGAAGAAAAGAGAAAAGAAATAAGGCTTTTTTTTTGGCCTTTGGTTCAAGATTTGAAATTTCAGAGGGAAGCAGACTTTTTGCAGAGTGTATCCAGAAGCAAAGATCATAGATAAATACCTGTTCCCAACCAAATAAATTTAAGTCATGTAGAAAATAGAAACAAATGGAAAATAGAGTTGGGAGTCAGAAGACATTGGATTTGAATTCCAACTCTGCTATTTACTACCTTTGTGGCCTGGTGTAAGTCATTTTCTCTCTTTAGTTGTTAGTTTTCTTGTCATTAAAATGAGATGGTTAGTGTAGATGATCCCTAAGAATCATTTTAGCTCTAAATCTATGATCATTTGAGGCATCTAGAGGGCAATTTCATGCATTAAGATCTGTAGCTTCTGACAGGATGAGTCTTTCAAGTCCTCTTTCCCTCCCCCTGCCCTTTAAACATAGGTATTTCTTAGGGCTTTGTCCTTGACCACCTTCTTTTTCTATACCTCTTTTCTTGGATCATGTCACTTATTCTCATGACTTTAATTATCACCTCTATTTGATTCTCTAATCTATATTTACAGTTCTGTTTTTTCCTGAGAGCTCCAGTCACACCTATTTAACAACCTGCTGGACATCTGCACATGGATATCTGTTCAGCACTTTAAAGCAAATGTGTCAAAGACTGAACTTTTCTTTCTTCTTCCTAACTTTCTTCAAGCTGTCCTTTGTCCCAGTTCATCTACTTCTTTTTAATGACCTCGATGTCTTCTCAAGCTTAAAAATCTCAGATTTATTCTTGATACTTCCCTCTCCTTTGTCACCCACATCCAATCAGTTGACATGTCCTGTTGATTTTACATTCAGAATGTAATTTAAATCTGCCCTTTCCTTTAAATTTCTGATGACAGCACACTCTTTCAGGCCCTTATTTGCTCTTTCCTGAACTATTATAATAGCCTTCTAATAATTATTTGCTGTCATGTACATGATTATGCAGTCTCCTCAATAGAATGGAAGATCCTTGGAGGCAAGACCTGTTTCACTCTTATATTTGTATCCTCAGGTCCTAGTGCAATGGTCTGTACATAGTCGGTATTTAGTAGGTATTTGTTGATTGATTGATTGCTCTCCTCCTCTCCAGTGTTTTCACATTCTAATCCATACTTCCACATTGTTAACAAGCTTGCATTTTCTTCTCGCTGAGCCACCAATCACAGAACTCTGGTTAATAACTTTCTGTGCTCATCTGCCATCCTGCCTAAACTTATTGTTCTGACATGAAAGGTCTTCTGCAATTAGGTTCTGATTTCCTTTTCCAGAATCCTTTAACATGACTCTTTCATCTTCCAGCCAAACTGAACTATTCTCTTTCTCCTGCTTTTATTCTGCCCCTTCTGATTCTATAGCTTTGCCTATACAAACATCATGTGGCGAATGGACCATTGCTACCCCTAATCTTGGGCCATCAGAATATTTACCTTCATTTGAATCTATCTTCAGCATTATATCCTTTGTGGACTTCTTTCAAACTCTATCAATTCCCATGATATAAATCTGTGTGCATACACACATGAACATATATGTTTACATATATGATATGTTGTTTCTATATTTAAGATCCATTTCACACATGTGTAAATCCATTATATATTACATCTAGACATCTGTATACATATGGTATATATCCCACAGTATAATTACCATAGTATAAAGGGTATGTAACTACAAATATGTGTGTGTAACTGCAAAAATGCCAAAAGAAATGGAAAGCATATAGGGCATATAGATAATATATATAACTTATAACATACATATGTTTCTATTTCTTCTAGTTATTTTTGCAAACAGTTCTTTAGAAATTATCACAAAATGGCTCAGAGTTATTTTTTATTCAGAATTGAATACAGAATCATTTTGTACTCTTTTGTTAGTGCCCATATCCAAATGTATTACTTTATTCGGTTAATTCTATTTCTGCAATATGCTTTTGTATCTAATGTCTTCCTTTCCACTTCCCCTGTAATCTCACCACCCTTTCAGTTACATCTTCTTACCTAGACTATTGTCGTAGCCTCATAATTAGTCTTTCTGCCCCTGAGTTCTTCCCTCTCCAGTCTATCCTTCACCTTGATGCCTGAGTGTAGGATAGTGGAAAAATCAATGGACTTGGAGTTAGAAGATCTGAGTTCAGTGTCAACCTTTCACAACAGCTGTGTGATCCTTGATGAGTCACTTCTTATCAGAGCCTCAATTTTCTTGCAGGGTAGAGGTAATAAGGCAATATTTACCCTGTAGGGTTGTGATGTAAGTTTTTTTTTCTTAAAACCCTATGTAATTGTAAGCTATTACTACTCTTTCTTACACATATCTTAGATCATATCACTCTTCTCAGTAACCATCACTGGCTCCACATTGCCTACATTCAAGGCCCTCCAATATTTGATTCTCATGGTTTTTTTCTTCTAGATTTACCTTATCAGATTTACCTCACCTTGACTGTTATATGAAATGTGTTTCCTTCCTAAGTGGATGATGCATTGTACCCTGTTCCCATCCTCTTTACATGCTGGGAATAGACTCCTTTGTTATATCTCTATTTGAGGAAATTATTGCATTTCTTCAGGACTTGATTTATGCCTCCTCTATGAAGCCTTCTGTGATCTCTCCAGATGGAACTCATCTTTCCTCTGTCTAATTCCTCATAGTACTCTGAATTTCTCCTTCCCATTCTTCCCATTATGTTTTAAGTAATCAATGTTTGTGTGCACATATAATCCCCTCTATGAAACTGTGAACTCTGAAGGGGACTTTGCCTTATTTCAGCCTTGTATCCTGATAAAACTAACCCAGTACATTGCACTTACAGTAGTAGGTACTGAATAAATGTTTGTTGAATTGGAGGTTAAATTGAGAGGTCAAGGAGGATGAGGACTGAGAGCAGGTTTTAGATTTGGCCATGTGGAGTTTGTTGGTGGGGCTCAGGAGGATAGTTTTGGTAGAGTGTTGAGGGATTGAAGTCAAATTCCAAGAGATTAGGAAGGAATGGAGAGGAGCCACTGGAATCAGGGGGCATATATCAGGAGTCTTTATGAAGGGATTAACTTTGTAGTCACAAGGATGTTAAAGTGAATGATGGAGCTTGTCCTGAATGGCCTCAATTTTTTTTCAGTAAAGTAGAAGCTAAGGAAATTCACTAGATGTGAGATCATGGGACTGAGTGGTAGGGTTAGAAGCTTCTCCAGGGCACTCTGGTACATGATTGAAAAGGAGCCTATTATTGTAGTAGAGATAGTACTGATCTAATAGACGGGTGGTTTCCATTCCCAGTTTGCTCACCATTAAGCACAAGTCACAATTATTATGGATCTGTTAAAAAAAATCTTGAAAGCTTGAAATATATGAAAAGTACAGTGAAATCCTTGGATAAAAGTCAGACACAAAGGAAAAACTCTTGAAATATGAATGAATTTAGATATCTAGGATTTCCTAGGAAATAAGTAGTATTGAATTTAAAGGCAAAAAAATCTGGGCTCAAATCTTAGCTTTGCTACTTGCTATCTTTGTAACGCTGGACAAATTGTGTTATCTCTTTCAGATTCAGTTTACTCCTCTTTAAAAGAATTAGGACTCATTTTTTTTAAAAATGAATGTTAAAGATAAAGAATAAATTTTAGAAAAATATATGTTTTGCATTATCTCACATGTATAACTGATGTCATATTTCTTGCATTCTTTTTTTTTACCCATACCTTCCATCTTGGAATCAATACTATGTATTGGTTCCAAGGCAAAAGAGTGGTAAGGGCTAAGCAATGGAGGTTAAGTGACTTGTCCAGGGTCACACAGCTAGGAAGTGTCTGAGGAAAGATTTGAATCTAGGACCTATCATCTCTAGACCTGGCTCTCAATCCACTGAGCTACCCAGCTACCCCCTTTCATTCTTGATGAGTGGTCAAGGGGCTAGATGGAAATAGAGAATCAAGAATTTTAAAAAAATTAATGAATATTAAAAGAATTAGGGAAAATAAACAAATAAAAATTATGTGGGCTGGCTTAAATTATTTCATAGGTCCCTTTTAGATTTAAATCTGATGGATTCTTTTTACAAAGCAAAATAATTGCCTCACAAATGGAATTTAAGGTTCCAGTAATTTTACCCTGTTGAACTAATGTGTGTCCTGCAAAGGTGGGTATTCAAACATTATTATTTCCATTTAAAATTAGTATTTCTAACTTTTGCTTTATATCACCTTCATTTCAAAATAAACACTTCGCTCTTAGCCAAGAAGTCATTCCTTATAACAAAAAATAAAGAGAAAAAAATTAGTTCAGTAAAATTGACCAACACATCAACCAAGTCTGACAGTGTATGCAATATTTCACATTCATAGTTCACCACCTCTGCAAAGAAGGGCACAAGTTATATTTTTTCACTGCTTCTTTGGTGCCCATTTTGGTCATCATAATGGTACCTTACTTTAGTTTCACTATTATTACTATATATGTCTTCAAGATTAACTCAAGGATGATATGTTTAATTTAAATTTAATTTAAAAAATTGTATTTAGTTCATCATTGAATGTTAAGGGAATTAGTTCCCCTGTGAAATTCTCCAGCTAGATGGACCAAATATAGCCTTTCCCCCCTCTCTCTCTCTTTCTCTCTCAGAATTCAAAGATTTTTGAGATCAAATTATGAGGGACCAAATAGATGGACTCTGAAGTCTCTATAGGTATTTTGGATTCCTTTAGGTCAAACTCTATATTTACATGTAGCATATGCATGTCATATATGCACATACTCACAAAATTAGAGGTAGATGGGATTATAAACCTTTTCCAGTTATGATACAATAACTGATAAAATTCTTTAGAGCAAGGAATTGAAGTAATCAAAATAATTTTACATGAAACTAAAAAGTGAATATAAATAGTGCAGTATAAGAAATTTAAATACTGATTAGGAAAAATCTTTGCATCAAATACTTTTATTAAGAATCTGATACCTAGGTTACATAAATAATTAACATAGCTCTACAAGACCAAGATCATTCTCTCATAGATATGTTGTCAAAAGACATGAATGAACAACTTTCAAAAGAATTGAAGCTATTTAGATTGCAACAAAACACTGAGGAAAATGAAAAATCAAAATTACTCTAAACCCTAAAACTGGTAAAGATGACAAAAATGGAAATAGTCAATATTGGAGGTATTGGAGAAAGAGGGGTCCATGAATACATTGCTGGAGGAGTTGTGAATTGTTTTCACCATTTTGGAAAGCAATTTGGAATTGCATTGACTGAGGTGTCTATTTTCTTTGACCCAGTGAGCCATTTCTAGGCATTCACCACAATTAGATTAACAATAGACAGTAAGGTCCATATTCACCAAACTATTCTTAGCAACACTTTTTGTATTAGCAAAGAACTAGAAACAAAGCAGACAACTGTCAGTGGGGAATGGATAAATCAATTGTGACAAATGAATGTAAAAAATTTTTGCTGCACTATAAAAATAATGAATGTATAGAATTCATAAAAGCACGAGTAGATGTGTATGAACTGATAGAGAGTAAAATAAGTAAGAACAAAGGAAGCATTTATGAAGTGTATGCTATGATCCAAGCACTGTGTGAAGAGATTTACAAATGTTAACTTGTTTGAAACTCAAAATAACCCTGATTTCCCCATTGTTATTATTTTGCCCATTGAGCACATGAGAAAACTGAGGACAGAAAGTTTCAGATTGAGTGTCTTGCCCTAGTTCACTCACCTAAGGAATGTATGAAAAGGGATTTGAACCCAAGTCTTCCCGATTCCAGACTCAGCTCTGTATCCACTGTGCTACCTAGCTGCCTCCTACCACCAGCTCAGGAAAGCAATATACATAACAACTCCATTAATCCAAATAGAAAGAATGAAAACAAAATAAAACTGTATTCTGTGTAATGGTTTTTAAAAAGATATATGGAATGAGAAGGGTGGAAGAAAAATATCCAGAACAGAAAGTGGTGTAAAAACAAAATATATTGACAAAATTAAATACAAGACCTGAGCATTTTAAGAAAAAAAATGTCTCTCTTTGGGCAGAATCCCTTTAGAACCCTGTAGAACTTTTTTCTTTTGAAATGAAGAGGAATCTTCTTTCTTATCTTTTCCCTGAATCCTCTTTCTTATCTCCTCTCTTTCTAGTTCCCCCATGAGGACTTCATTCATTTTCTCTCAGCTTCTTGTGCAGCTGTGATTGGCCTGGATCCAAGAGCTGAGAGCATCTGCTGTAGGCAAAACTGGACCTCTGGATTTCTTAGGACCAAAGAAGAAGCTTCTTGAAGACAAAACTTTTGCTTCTTGTACACAAAATTTGACATCTGGGCTACCATTTAGAAACCTTTTGATTCAAGATTAAAGGCAACTTTGAGCAAGAAATGTTCTTCATTCACTCTTTTATTCATTAACAATTTATTGGAACCTTCTTAGGTCCTTAGCTGCCTACTAGGTGTTGTACGGAATATAAAAGCTATAGATTAAATGGTCTGGCTTCTGAAGGAGTATATAGTATGATTAGGCAGACATACTAAAGGCAGTGTAGGAAAACAGAAAGCAAACCTTAACAATAGGAAGGCTTAGGTTCAAGTTCCATTCCTGAAAAATCTGTGACTTTAGGCAAGTCACTTAACCTTTCATTGCTCCTAGGAACTCTATGTTTCAGAATAGTTGCCTTCTACATTGGCAAAGGGGACTTCCTTCCTGGGAATTTCCTACATTAATATAATCACAGATTGTGGCCAAATTTTTTTAAACAGTTTTCTCCAGATGTGGTAGATGACATATATGTACATATGCTAAGAGATGCACTTGCTATCTTTCTCGTGAAAATTTAGGCACAAAAATGTATCTCTGTTAAATCAGCTGCACACTCCAGCAGAGTAGGCAGCAGTCTATGCAGAGTGATTAGAATGTAATTCCTTCCACCCACAGAATAGTATATATCTACCTGAGTCTGCCACAGGACAGGTGGAAGAGAATGCCAAGGAAACCTTTTAACGAACATATAGATGGCTAGGATTAGCCTGTGGTCAATATTGAGGTGAGAGGAAGTGAATCTGAGTAAATAAAAGGCCTGTGTTCTTTCTCCTATTTCATTACACAAAGAAAACACTCTGAAGGAACAGAACATGCCTTCTTGCAGTATTTGGTCAGAAATTAATGCTGCCACCAGGCCTCATCAAAGTGGCAGATGAACAACACATTTAAAAGCCATTTTAACAGAGCCACTCAATATTACAAACAGGGTTTGAAGATACCCTCTTTGAAACTACATCTTTTAATTGTATGATGAAAGTAGCCCGGTTTAGGAAGAATTATTCTTATTTCCATTAATTAGGATTCTCTCTAGTTGACGGCATTTCAATGAAAGAAAAGAAAAAATAATTAATGCCATAGAAAAAATGTAGAGATGATGAAAAGATGTAGAAAACATGGTGATGAAAGAGAAAAATACCAGAAATGTATGATGATTTAAACTAGCAGCTTCTTTGAAAGAACAGGGCTATTCTGCTTCAGGGAAACAAACCAACTGATGAGGAGACTGGTTAAGTAAAACAAGGCTCATTTTGCTCCTTAGGAGTGCTTAGGAAAAAAAGGTAGAAGAAAAGTTACAATAGTAGATCAGTTAGGAGAAGAGCCTGAAAAAATGGAAAGACAGAAATCTGTCTGTAGGACTCTTCTCCTTTCTTCTTTTCCAAGCTTCCTCTTCCCTTTTCAATGGTTTCCAAGTGGGGAGGGGGTCCTCTCTCCTCATCCCTTTCCTTAGTTACTTAGGACCCCTCATAAGGGACCCTGTGCATAGCTACCCTCTAGAACAACCAGCAAAATCCCATACTCAATGATGAATTTCTCCTTACTCCTCCTTCCTTCTGTTGAAATAGTCTTTTCCTGGGATCCATCCCTTCTGCTAAGTGTCCAATGAATTCATGGCTTTTAACCCATTATCTCTACAGGTAAAATGGGATGTCTTGAAAGGTGGTCTTCTATAAATAACACCTTAATTCAAAGGAATGGAAATAATAATAGTTAACAATTTAAAAATGACAACTGTGATCCTGAGGAAGTCACAATGTCTCTCAAGTGACATCAGTAGTGGAAAGAGCTTAGACTCTGAACTCAGAGGATCTGGATTCAGATCCGGCCTCTGTCATTTACTACTAGCTACATGATCTTGAGAATATTACTTAATCTTGCTGGCTTTCAGTTTCCATATTTGTTAAATGATGATATTGAACTATATGGCCTCTAATGTCTTTTCTGGCTTGAAATCTGTGATTCTATGCTTTGAAATAGATTGCAATTTCCATTGGTGGAGGGAGTTCACACACTAGGAATTCCCTACAGTGTTGAAATAGTACACATACTTATACACAATAATAGACATTTCTGACATTGATATAGACTTTAATGTTTGCCAAGGGATTTATAGAGATTCTTACATTTAAGCCTCACAACAACCTGAGAGTAGATATGGTAGGTATTATTCCTATTTTTCATATGAGGAAATTTGAACTCATTTAAGTTGAAGTGAAATTGAAGGAAATTGAAGTGGCCTGCTAATGATCACATAGATAGAAAGTGCCAGAGGTGGGATTCATACCTAGGTCCATATGACTCCAAAATCCAAAATTCCATCTAATAGGTCAAGTTGCCTCTTCAATTTTAGGTTCTTTGGCAGGCAGGTATGAGGACAGGATGCTATTGGATGAGTAGGTGAGGGGGTTTGATAGCTCTTCAATCACAGCTGCCTACACAGCCTATGTGTACAGCTGACTCAATGGAGAATCATTATTTTAAAAATAAAAATTTCTAAGACAGATAATAAGCACAACTGTCAGCCTGTTAAGATATAGATGAGACTGAAATAGTGTTAGGGAAAAAAGTACAACTGGGTCTTAAGTGGGTTGGTATAACCATATAAAACCTCACCTGTGTTTCAGGCCCACAAATCACAAATTCAGTCTTGGGGGGTCATCTCTTTACCCACAAAATATTTTTTGTTCCATCTGCCCTCTACTCAGAAAAACCTTAGTGCATCCAAACATGGCTAATTTCTAACTCTTCTCTGGGGATTTTCTTTTCCCATACAAGCATCAAGTTGACATAGCACAGAACAGCGAATATGTGATGAAGAAAACAAAAAGGAGCCATGCCCATTGCAATCTTTTGATGAGTCCCATCTTTTTCAGAGATACATAAAGTTTTTCTGAACTTATTGTTATTATCTTGGGGTTATCTTGGGGTTATTATCTTGGGTTTAAAGTTTTTGCCAGTGAAGAAAAACTTGGATTAACTAAAAACTCAACTCTTCTTCTCTACTCCTCAAATCTATAAAGTCAGCATCACTCACAGCACCAGTAATGGACAAGATCCAGGTTTTTTGTTTTTTGGGTTTTTTTTTTACCTCTACACCCTATCCATGTGGCATTTCTCATTGGCTCAGTCCTTTATTCTGTTATTTGGGTGCATGATTCTTTATCATGCCAATCTTTCTTGCTAGTTCCAAAGTCATCCCAGTTCTCAACACTCCTCGCTTGAACCAGGAACTCCTTTATTTAGTCCAAGAACTCTTTGTCATTTACCCAACAGCAACGGCTCCATCATTGTTGCTCTACGTCTCTTGCTCTCACTCATTCTTCTTTTAGGCAGCCCATAGCCCTGCCTGCTGGAAAATAAAGGACCCACTTGGGAATCTTTGAAGAGTTCTTGGCCCATCTGTCTCAATCAAAGACTCTCACTTTGGAGACTGGGGAAAACACTTTCAGCACTTTCCATTCACTTTTTGAACTTTTGTCATGATCCTCCCTGTCATCTTGTCAATCCACCCTATAACTAGTGCCAAGACAAGTGATTGGATAAAACTGAAAAAGTACTAGAAATACTGGTAGGGGTAAAGGGCAGTAGGAAGATGGTAGTTACTAAAACCAATCTTACTTCCTTTTATAGCTTTTGCTTATTTTTTCAGATATAAATTACTAAGTAATATGATAATTGATATCTTCCAAAAATATGATAATCGTTGAAAAAAAAACCTTTCCTTCTGTTGTTACTGAGTATTGGTTCCAAGGCAGAAGAGTGGTAAGGGCTAGGCAACTGGGGTTAAGTGACTTACCCAGTGTCACTCTGATAGGAAGTATATGAGTTCAAATTTGAACACAGAACCACCTGTATCCAGTCCTGGATCTCTATCTACTGAGACGCATAGCTGCCCCTAATACATGATAATCCCCTTCCCTTAATGCTCTATTTCTTGGTTTCTGTCTTGATCATATTGGGGAATTTGATGACACTTAAGGTTTGTTTTACCAGTGACATTTTAGGAATGTATTATATTTGTATGTGATTCTGTAGACTCTGTGTATGTTATAGATTAGAATAACTAAAGCTAAAAATTGAACACAAGCAAATGTCTAAAATGAAGAAAGAAATATAAATTAATTCATGAATTGTGTTTCTGTGAAGCTTTTTCTTTCCAATGCTAATTATTTGTGTTTTTTAAGTAACAGCCTCAATGACAACTGTTGCTAGGAATATGGGGAAACAGAAACTGTAATGTATTGTTGGTGGAACTATCATTAGCCATTCTGGAAATAAATTACAAATTGTGCCCCCAAAGTCACTAAACTATGAATACCCTTTGACCTATCTATATATAAAGCCTAAATCTGAAAGCAATCAAAAGGTTCATATCCACAAAAAATATTTGTAGCATCTCTTTTTTGGGCAAAGGACTAAAACCTAAGAGGGTACCCATTGATTGGAGAATGACTGAGCAAATTATCATTTATGAATACAGAGTATTCATAATACAGTAATACAGAGTGTCTAAAAACTCAGGGCAATTGGATGGCACAGGCAACAGAATGGTGGTCCTGGAATCAGGAAGACTTATCTTCCTGAGTTCAAATCTGACCTAAGATACTTCCTTCATATGTGACCCAGGGCAAGTCACTTCACACTGGTTGACTCAGTTTTCTTATTGTTAAATGAGCTGGAGAAGGAAATGGCAAACTAGTCCAGTATTTTTGCCAAGAAAAGCTCAAATCAGTCACAAAGAATCAGAAATGACTGAACAACACCACTAACAGAAACTCTGTGATTTTAAATTTTAGTAGCATTATCGAACAATAAGAAGTGATGAAAGGGATAGTTTCAGAGAAACTTGGATACCTTTTTATGAACTGATATAAAATAAAGTTAAGAGAACAACTTATATGATAAAATCATGAAGGAAAACAGCTTTGAAAGAATTCATAACTCTGATCATGGATGCCCAAACATGGTTCTGGGAACTAATAATGAGATACAAAAATGTCAACCTCAAAATGAAGAATAAGGCCAATTAGACTCCCTCTAAGGACACTTCTACCTCTCCTCCAATATTTGATCTCTAATGCATGAAAAAAGTGTTATGGTGTAGAGGAACAGGCCCTGGCTTGGGAAGGAAGGAAAGAACCAAGCATTTATTAAGTACCTGGTATGCACCAGGTGCTTTTAAGCATTTTCCAAATTTTATCTCATTTGATCCTCCCTAGAGAATTTTTGTGACTTTGGGTAAGCAACCTCTCTGTGCCTCAGTTTTCCTGATTGGTAAAATGAGGTGGCTTTTCTAAGGTCCCTTCTAGCTCTTTCATTCTATAATTTCATGAGAAATAATGTCTTTAAAACTCTCTCTTCTCTAAGATAGGTGCTGAACTTAAGTTTTAAAAGGAAGGGGAGGGGAGAATTCATATGAAAGGTAGTTCCCCCTGAAAGTTGACGGCAATGAGAAGGGGAAAATGTGCTGAGAATAGATGTGACATCTTAATAATTGGTGGTGAAATGCTGTAATGCTAGACTATAGAGAGCTTAAATAGAACTGTAGCTCTTTTTTCTTTTATTACAGAAAAACAAAAAGAAAAAAGGGGGGAAAGAGGCTGGCAGCACAATGCTAGAGCAAGAACAAATTCTGGAAGCTTTTCAGTCTGATATTGTCAGTCACACCAGTGATGCGGATGAAAGCTTTTAGCACATGAATAATTTCAGTGAAAGGGTTTTATCGCTTTTTATTTGCTGGGCATTTACAGAAGAATAAACATGCTGGTATATATTATATATAGAGAGGGAATCCACAGCAAATGAAAGCAAAGGCCTCTGGACCCAGCTACCAGCAAAGACTATGGTTGCTTAGCAACCAGGCAACTGGAGAATTCTCTCTCTCTTTCTTTCTTTTGTTTTTAGATTGCAGTAACCTTTGATCAATTTTGGTTCCTCAACAAAAGACTTGGGCATTTTGAGAGAAGAGTTACCTGCTAATTTATAGGTATCATGGACATATAACTGGGCTACTTGTTTCTCTCCCCAATTTCCAGTTAATAACAAAATAGTTTTAAAAAAATCTTTTTAAAAGTTCCAGTAGCAATAGGCTGAATCCAATGAATCAGGACTTAAATGACAATTGGCAGCAAATTATTCTGAAAGATGTTTGTTATTTACAACATCTTTCTGATTATGTATGGAGAAGTTTAAAAAATCCAATTTTCCACTCAGAACACAGCTTCCATGTAGAGGCAATCCAGCCCCTATATACTGTCTTGCAGAGATGTGAGGGCCCAACCATGCTTCTATTTTTCCCCAATTCCAAATGACTGAGTGCCCTCGAGATTCATGCATGAGATGGATCTTGGTTCTGTGGAACAGAGCTACAGAACAAGAAAGTTCATGGTGCTTTCCCTTGGGTATTTCATGAAAGACTTAGAGCAATGCATGGTGCAGAAAATGATTACACAAGAACATTTTGACTGTCTATATAATGTATTTACACTATACAAAGGGGGAAGGGAATGGGTCAAATCAGGTTATAGCAATTACTAAGCTGGTGGTAGTACAGCCTGACCTACAAAAGGCTGCTAACTATTTGGGTTGAGTGTTAGAGAGAGAGAATGTATTTCCATGAAAATGACTCTCTGGAATGGGGGCAAAGAGTCCCCAAAGGCTTACAGCATCATTGCCTTGGGATGAAAGAGAAAAATACATGGGAAAAGGAAGAGGAAAGATGAAAGAAGGTCAGGAAGGAGGGAAGTAGGCAATATTTTTCTGAACTTCTTAGTGGCTTCTCTTTAAAATCTTATACTCACTCTTGGTGAAGGAAAAGTTATCATGCAATACAATGTGAATGATAGTAATGATAGCACTGGGATGGCTATTTTTCTCCTCAAAATGTTATATTTTACTACACCTTCATCAGGGATTCTCTTTTAACTTTACCAATGCCTGGATTCTGTTAACAAAGCCTGTTCTTGAAGTTCAGTGGCCAGCTTTCTTCTGCACAAAAAATGTGGGTGAGTAGGAAGGTCACATACATTGTGACTTGGCCCAGACTCTGAAACTCTTTGGGGATGGCTCTGGTCATACATATCTTAAAGGGGGTCATTTTTTGAATCTCTAAATACTGTGCTCCACTTCAGGAAAATTCTATGAGAAAAGATTTGTTTTATAACTCATACCATATAGGCAAACTCAACCATAGGAAATCCTTTAGCTTTTTCCTCCAACTGTCTTCTACTGTTAAAGTGTGCTCTCTAGGAGGATAGTATCATAGTTTCTTTTGAAATGATTGTTCCCAAAAACTCAGATTAATTTATACACCTCTTTTCCTGGCTATGAGCTTTAAGTACCATGGATAGCAGCCAGCAATGATTCCCATTAATTCTATCAAACTGCACTTCTAGTCCTCAAAATTCAGTTCCTTCCCATTGGTCTCACCCAGACCTTCTCATTGTTGTCTGGGTCTTATGCAGATGTGATTGATTGTGGAAAGCACCAATTAGCTGCATAGATACAAAGCGGAGATCCCGAATTTCTGGTTGGTTCAAAGGTTTACTTTCCCTGGAACAAAATCACAGAATCATAGATTTTGAGTTGTAAAGGGCCTCAGAGACCATCAAATCCAGACCCTCCATGTGACAGATGAAAGAGAGTGAAACACAGTGAAGTTAAGAGACCTAACCAGAATCATACAGTTAAGTGTCTTAAGAGGGATTTGAATCCAAGGCTTCCTGACTCTGTGCTCAATGCCCCAACTGCAATAGCTCAAAGAATTTGGTAATCCTGTATGAATAGTGACTAAACTCAGAACATAATGAAAAAAATTCACAATTGGAATTGTGTACTCTTGATTTATTTCACAAAATAACCTAAACCTAAGCCTTTATTTAGAAATCAATGTAAGGTTTTCAAAGTGTTTTGCATATACGATCTCATATGATCCCCACAATACCCTGAAGCCAGGTGGTGTTTTACAGAAGAGGAAATAAAGACTAAGATAGGGTAAAAGACTTGTCCACACAATTGGTAAGTACCTGAGGCAGGATTTGAACTTAAGTCTTCTTGGTTCAAAGTACAGCTCTTTATTCCTTATGCCATGAAACTATCTTTGTTTCATTTTAAAAACCATTTACAGCAGCCACTAGGCCTAAAACTATGAGATTACAGGAAATGTTTTTCTTTTCATTATGAAAAACAGACAGCACATTCCTTGTATTGTTATTTCATTAAGTGCAGCAAGTACATCTCCCCCGAATCCATTATGTTGATTCTCTTATTTGACACCCTCCATTCATTTTTCTACTAAATATTATCATATCTGACAGTGAAGTGATCATTGAGTGACTCTGAGGACTAAGATTTAAGTGAGAAAAGCTATGTCTTCACATCACCCACACAACATTCAGAAAAATGAAATAATCCCCACCTTTCCATTCTTGCCAAATGCTCTGTCAATTAATCTGTTGTTTGGTCTATGCGACATTAGCCCATCTGATGAACTTTTCCTTCACTAAATTAACTTGTTTCTATCCCTTTCATCCCTCCCCAAATTAATCAGATCTGTTCAGTATCAGTCATAGCAAAGGATCAAATGAAATATTTGTAAAATGTCTTGTAAACCTTAAAGAGCTACACAAATGCTAGTTATTATCCTTTTGAGAACCACTCTTCTTAGAAACTAAGTTAGCATCTAAGTGGGGATTCACCAGCCCCTATTTTCACTATAAGTTGTTTAGCTCAATGACTCAAAGCCAAGCCCTTCTAAGACAATTTTAAGAGTTAGCATCCTTTTATATAGTTCCAGTATTCTACTAACCTACTTATAATTTCTGATCCAGGGTTACTTCTGCTGAAAGAAATTATATTCTAAAATCTCCCTCCCCCTTACTTTTAAAAGAAACAGGTGAAAAAAATGAAAATAATTTCATTAATGGAAGCCAATTCACAGACTGGGAATCTTCTCATTAGAGAGCTGGTGGCTTTTCATGCCCAAATGAGTAACAGATTCCTTTGTGTCTAGCCTCCTAGGTCTTTGACTAGTCTCCCTGGGATTTTCCAGGTGCAAGATGAGCCCCTGGAGGGCTCCCAAAGCTTACTGAAATACAGAAGCAGATGGAGAATCACAATTAAGTACCAACTGGGAAGAACTACAGAGATATTGAAGATCAAAGTGCTTCCCCACCCAAATGATTGCTCAGGTAGGGGTAACCAGGACTAGGAAACAAAAGACAGACTCCAAACACAAGTCTGATAAAATCAGAGCCAACCTTAGACTAGGGAAGTCTACAGGGGAGCTGAGGATTTTTTTACCTCTCCTAAGGATGATCCATCTTCAGGGGGAACCTGGCTTTAGGTGTCAGAACTGAAATAGCTGTTTGCATTGATTTTGACATTAAGTAGGGAGCTGGGGAGTTTGAAAATAGACTTGTTGTTCTCCCCACCTTAGTTGGCAAAATTTTCTCTCCCCTTTTCCATTCAAATTCACTGGAACCACAGTCAGAATTTTAGACATTACTGACAATAACCAGAAGTGCCATTGCATACTTATAGTAAGTGATTATTTCTCAGAAATGAAGCATTCACATTAGCCAAAATAATTCACAGCTGGCCACAGTTGGTGGGGATACAAGTACAGAGAATAGAAAATCTCATTCTCAAAACCATATCTTTCCATTATCCCTTATGGACTGTTTGCATACCATTTGCAGAATTCATTCTAATATTCTTCTGACAACTCACTTCCCTTCATCTCAGAGTTAGCTGTTCCTTGCTATCATACTTTCCCAAGGTTTCTTCTATTAAATTCTTCCCTTTACTTGGTAAATCTTCTCTATTCTCCAACCACCAGGAATCAGTCCCTCATTCTTTATGAAGTAAGTCCTCCAGAAACCTCCCCACAGAGAATTCTTAGGGCTGGAGCTGGATAATTCCAGTCTCACATATTTTGGCCAAGAAACTTATATGGAGTATTAAGTTTGTTTTCTGATCACTTCCTATAGAAAATGCCAAAAATCTTATGATCATAGGATTATAGAAATAGAGCTAAAAAGAACTTAGAGGCCTTCTAGTCTAGCCTCTGAAGGCTGAGAGGCTAAGTAACTTGCCAATGCTCACATAGTAAATTGTAGAGCTGTAATTTGAACCCAGAGTTTTTTACTCCAAATTCAGAATTCTTTTCACTGAATCATTTTGTCACCATTGTGATAGTGAACGACTATTTCTTAATCTCTCTTCTCCATCCACAGTTTATTCTAGAAACATAATTCCTTGAGGCTAATTCAGAGACAAGGATAGGTCTATCCTATGACAATATCCCCATTGTCATGTTCTGACACTTTTACTAAATGCCTATATAGTCCCATCCTTGGGTCTGTCCAAATTGACCCAAGTCAAAAAAGAACCTCTTTATTGACTAGTCAGAGAAATCTTTATGTAAGGGGTGGAACTGGCAAAATAATGACACAGAAATTAAACTGGGATGATCAAAGTAGAACTGGACATGGGCAAGAGTCCGTTCAGCTTCAAGGACATTAAGTCTGATGATGTGGCTGGTAGCTTAAGGGAACCTGAAACTATGAGGATTATTTTCCCTTCCCTTCCCAGCTCTCATACACTAGAGCTTATCCCATGGAACATTCTCTTTGTCACAGCCTTTCTGCAGTATCCCCAAACCTTCCCACCCAATCATAGCTATCACAGAACCACTCAGGGTTTGTTGTATCATCCCAAAACATGAGAGTGGCAGTAAATTTTTAACTTATTTTTTTGTTTGTTTTACTAGGCTTTTGTCATATATCTCAGACAAATTAGAAACATTATTTCATGGATATCTGGTTATTACATATTGCTGGACTGATGATAAAATTTGCATAAAGACCACCATGAAAGTCATTGGAGCTTATGTACCAATCCTAGTTGCTGAGAAAAAAAATAGATTCTTTGGTAAAATAATTATATGAAGAACTCAATAAGATTATCCAAATGAAATTAATATATTCTCTAATATTTGTTGACTTTAATGCAAATGTAGGAAAAGATGAAGATGGGGACAACACATGGGAAAGTATGATTCAGGAAAAAAAGAAATTAGGATAGATACTTGTATATTATCCTGAATGCTCATATCTCTATGTCATGGACATTTTCTTAAAAAATTAAAAGACTAGACATTAAACATGTAGAGTATCAAACAATATCACAAAGAATGAAACTGATTACATTTTAACAGTCATGAAAAGCCATTATTGGCATGGAGGTTATCCTTCAGTTATCTGCCTGTGCATAATCAGACAAATGAATTGTTAGAGTGAAGATCAAAATTTATAATAAAAATATCAATAAAAAATGTTTACACTGAGGATGTAACCCTTAAGTGAAATGATATTGACATTAATTATAATAATTTAATCAAGGAAGTAAGTCAATGTAAATTAATTATTATAACAAGAAGACCAAAAGAGCACAGAAATTTCCCAAGCCAGCAATTATTTGCTTTGCTTTCCAAGTGCAATAGCAGTAGCTGTTAAATTGAAAACAGGGTTAGAATATAAACTCTTCTGTTAAACCTTACAAAGAATGATGATGAACAACTAATTTTGAATGATACCATCTCATAAAACCGGGAAACAGGATAAAACCACTTTAAAGAAAGATTGACAAGATATCCAACTAAGCAATGTCATTACAAGGTCATTTCAGGTGAAAATGGAAAAGACAACAAACAGGAAAAAAATAAAGATTTTCTAAAAACATTTCAACAAACTTTCAAAAAGTCCAACATAGCTGAAAGAATAATGAAGTGGAGGATTTCTACATAAAATGGTAGAGCCTTCGGGAACTAATGCAGAGTGAAAGACAGAACCAAGAAAACATTATACACAGAAAATAAAACATTTTAGAACAATACAATGTAATGGATTTTGCTAATACAAGACAATCCCAAGGGACTTATGAGAAAGAATGCTGTTCACTTTGAGAGAAAGAACTGTGGGAGTAGAAACACAGAAGAAAAACAAATGATTTGCTTATATGGATATATGATTTGGGGTTTTGGTTTTAAAAGACTACTCTATTGCAAAAATGAATACTATGGAAATAGGTATAAGTGATAGCATTTGTATAACCTACTGGAAGTGCTTATTGGATCTGAGAGGGGAGAGAAAGGAGGAGAGGGAAAGAAAATGAAGTATGTAAACATGGAAAAATATTTTTAAAATAATAAAAATTTTAAGTCAAACAGTGAAACTAATATACTTTTACCTTAACATCCCAGTACCTAAGATGTTTGCAGAACAGATACCTAAATAGAACAAAGATGGCAAAGACAGTCAGATTGGATCAAGTATACAGAGAAGAGATGCATTCTTGGGGCTACATAGTTGTAAGAACAATGAGGAACTGATAAATGACCAAGAGCATATCTATCACTACTGACTTTATACCCACTTTCCCATTTATGCAAAATCTTTATGGGAGTCATCTATATACAAATTAATGGCATCCTCAATGAAGGTATTCTTGGGGTACAAACAGGTTTTCACCTGTAATATTCAACAATAGAATACTTGGTAGAACAAAACATCATTTTATAGCCTGTGTTACAGCAAATTGTTTCCCATTGTGGAAGTGGCATGAAGAGAGAGAGGACTTGCAAGCCAGGTTATGCAATAAACAAGGCTGGGGACCTGTCTGTCAATCAAGATGAAGATTCCAAATGGAATGTTCCCAGGAGGAGGCAGTTGAAGCTGACCAAGAGAGGAGAAACTGGAACTTTGATTGTCTCTCTGGGGTGGACTGACCAAGAAAGGACAGAGAAACCTCTGCTCTGGTTTTTTTTTGACCAAGGGAGGCAAACTTGGCTGAAGGGGGAAGAAGCTGAACTAATTCTATTAGCTTCTGTCCCAGGCTGAAGGAGCCTTGAGGCGGGGGGGGGGGGGGAAGGAGGCTTCTGAAATTAGGCTGAGAGACCTTGGTGGTTTTGTGAATTAAAAGAAGAAAAGAAGACTTAACAGTTATCCTCCATCTCTCTGACTGTCCCGCTGTCACAACTGTGACTTCCCAAATCCTCATAATCTTCATTTTATATTAGGAAAACCCTCATCCCTCTCACCGCAGTTTCCTTGCCCTATTATCCCAATGAACCCCTTACCTGAGAAAAGAGAGGAAGAAGTTTTTCCTCATACATATCATAGTCCACTGGGGGGGGGGGTGGAGCCAAAAGCTTCAGAAGAAACTGGGAGGGAGAGGGTGGAAGAAGGGAGGGAGTGAAGGGAGGAGGAGGTTAGGAATATATTGATCCATTAGCCATCAAATAGTGATCAGTAGGCAAACCCCAGTGCATTTCCCTGTAGCAGTATCTCAGTATCTCTCGGTATCTCTCAAAGTACATCTATCCCCATTGTAATTAGGTAGCCTCAAGTGTTCCCCATACTAGCAGCTCTACAGTCAGCCAGAGTATCCAGTCACCACAACCTGAAATAGTGTCACACAGATTATCCATTTTATTACAATTGGCACCTCAAAGTTGACTGAACCCCACAATCCTTCAGGCAGGGTATAAAGAAAGAAAAACAAAAATGTTCAGACAAATTGTTTGTGGAATGGTGGTCATTGCAGTCATTGCCTGTTTTGGGGTATGCCACTTACTATATAGCAAACTTACTCATATGGTAGTGGAGTAGGCAATGTTACAATGTCTATTTTGCAGTTGCCGTTTCAACATGAACTGGTACTCTGGCAAGTCCTAGGACAAGTATATGTGATTCTTATGGCTGTCTTTCAGACACTGACCCAACTGAAGAAGATCTTTAGATTTGTGGTTCCCCTTAAGGCAGAAAAGATTATGGCCATTGATACCAACTTAGAAGACACGATTAAGGCTGTGTTTGAACAATTGATTAAGGAAAAAGGCCTAGATCTGGTTATGGGCAAGGACAATGGGCAAACAGAGAATGTACTTCAGGAAAATGAAGGTGATAATGAGAACATGGCTGTTGGTGAACCTGAGAAAATATGTCCATTGAAGGAGGTCACTAAGCTAACTAGTAATGCTGGTGTGATATACTCCAAATCCCATAGACAATTCTCCTCTCAGGAATTTGAATCCATAAAGCACCATTTCCCAAAATTTGTAGACAATTCTTTCAAATCACAGGAGCTTAAATGGGCTTTGAGGATCTTTGATCCGGATTTTGAAGATATCGAGTTCCTATTGTCAGAACTGTTCAGCCCCCATGAACAGAGGCAATTTCTGGAGAAGACAAGATCTGACAGCAATTTCACTAGCTGGCCAACTGTAGAGCAAAGGGTGTATATGGACTTTGCTAATCCCACCTGCATATCCTACCTTATAAGATGCAGAGAGTATTTTATGCAGGCCATAAAGTAATGCTGTTCTAAACCAAATGCATGGGCTGTTTGACAAGATTGAATAAAAGGGGGGATTGTGGAAGAGGCATGAAGAGAGAGAGAGGACTTGCAAGCCAGGTCATTCAAGAAACAAAGCTGTGGACCTGATCTACAAAATCAAGGTGAAGATTCCAAATGGAATGTTCCCAGGAGGAGGCAGTTGAAGCTGGCCAGGGGGAGAGGAATGGATTCACTCTCTCGGGAGGGGGGGGGGTGTGACTGACCAAGAAAGAAGACTTTGTCTCTCTGGAGTTTTTCTGACCAAGGGAGGCAAGCCTGGCTGTAGAGGGAAGATCTATTACACCATCCCTGTGCCATTATCATTAAACATTCCTTGGAAGATGTAACAACAGAAATAACTGTTCAATAAATAATCCTCTGACACACACCATGAAAGTCCTAGAACATGGAGATAATGTATAGTCACCATAAGTATTTGCCAGGATGATTAAAGAGAGTCAACACAGAGTTTAAGTCACAGAGGATGATAAGGCCCTTTATATGCTCCTATTTAAGAAAAATATTATGTTGAATATATGGAAATCACAAGATATGGCAGAACCTTGTAAAAGAGCTCTGTAATCACTTCAAGGAATTTGACCTATCCATCCACATAGGAAAGACCAAATGGATAAAAATATTTATTACCAATATTTAGCACACATCTGATTGGATACCCTATGGAGCTTGTCCAACAGGATGTAATCTGAGACATAGAGTTCTGATAGATGATAAGCTGGAGTTGAAAAAGAGAGTGAATTATATTGTTTTCAGGTTATGCCAAAACACTTTTAATGATCTCAAGCTTCCCATAATAGCAAAGGCCCATCTTTTTAATACAAACAACTTACCAGTGTTGCTGCTGTATGGCAGCAAGAATCTGAAATACTGGGGGCAGCTGAGTGGCTCAGTAGATTGAGAGTCATGCCCAGAGATGGGAGATCCTGGGTTCAAATCTGGCCTCAGACACTAGATGTGTTACCCTGGGTAAGTCACTTAGCCCCCATTGCCTAGCCCTTACCACTCTTCTACCTTAGAACCAATAACCAATATTGATTCTAAGACAGAAGGTAAGGGTTTAAAATAATCTGGAACTAGAGATGGTTTGATGGAAAATCATATGGTGATTGTGAGGAGACATGTATGTACCAATGAGGGGTCTAAAATGAGAACAGCAGTAAAGGATGTCATCAAGGAATTGTGTGACAGAAAGGGAAGATGGACTGGTCACACAGAGGCGACAGGCCTGAGTTGTTCCTCTGATACTTTGAGATGTTGGGAGAAAGTGAGCAAGGCCCCCATCAAGCAAACTCCCAGTGCCTAATTTTCAAGTGTATGTAGATGGGAATCACATAGGATTTGTAAGTATAATGGATTTTTGTAATCTGTATCACTTCTGAATAATGAGATAATAAATCCATTTTAGTATTGACTATCTGGCATAGTGGTTCTTTGCATTTATGACCTTTGTATTTATGATCCCCAAGCTCCATTCCCCTCCATACTCCTTTAAAGGTATATATGTTAGTGAGGTAATGTAGGGGGATGGTACAAGAGATCCCAAGTAGTGTGGAAGTGAGAAATTGAGAATGATTTTGTAGCAGGAGTTTGGAGTATTTGAGACTGATGACCTGCCATTCAAACAAGAGTATTCTTTTTGGAATGTGACCGGGAGAAACAGTTGGAGGCAGACCAACTGAAGTCTGAATCTTTCTGGCTTGAAAGAGGGAAGAAGGCTGTTTTTCTCTTGACTTTGTAGATGGTTTTGGTTTTGAAGACAGAAGAAAGAAGGACAAAAGTCCAGATCACTCTCTCTGATTTGCTCTGTTGTGATAGTGACTGAAATTCCAGACCTATCAGCCATTTCTCTCAATTGAACTATATTTCACCATCCTCCAACCTGAGACTCATTGTAGTATTAGGGAAATCCCCAACCCTCTTACCTCCATTTTATCCTTCTCTGTCTTCCCCTATAAATGCCTTACTTAAGATAGAGAAGTGTAAGAGTATTTCATTTGAGACATCATAAACTCACCCTGAGTTGATTTAGAAGAAGAAGAGGGAAGAAGAAGAAAGGGGGAGAGGAGATAAAGGGAGGCTGAAGGGAGGAAAGAAGGGAGGAAGGGAAGAAGAATGTAGATATCTGTTAGTTATCAATTACCAATCAAAACAATCTCTTATTACAGTAGGAAGGGGCTATATCTGCTTCAGTCTCCCTCACATATTCTGTGTACATTCCAGTAAAACTAACCTACTTGACATATCCTGCACAAAACATTTCATCTTCCACCTCCTTGCCTTTGCCTAGGTTATCTCATATACTTGGAATGTTCTTCTTCACTTTTGCTTCTTAGAATCTCTACTTTAAGGCTTAGATCAAATGTCATCTCCTATGTGAGGCTTTTCCTGATCTCCCCAGTTTTAAGAAAATTTTCTCCCCAAATCATATTAAACTTACTTTGTATATATTTTGTATTTATTTATCTTGTGACCAAGACTGTTTTTGTTTTTCTAATCCCAGTGCTTAATCCACTATGTGTTTAGTTAGTGCTTATCAAATTTCTTAGTTATTCTGCCTTTGTCCAACAGAGCATCACAGGCACTCCATGAATACTATTTGATATGATTAATACATGGATAGCCTGAAAAAATTATATTGCAAAGCCTCAAACTAGCCTAGAATTCGAGATAAAAGTTCAGGTATCTCCTGCCCCCAATTTGCCCTTCCTTCTAATACTTGGTTCCTTGCCATCAGGCCAAGTCAGTGAAACACCATCCTGAAAGTCTGTTTCATTGGCTTCCCATAAGATTACACCCAAGGTTGGGAGGCACTATGGATGTGATGGCTTCTCTTAGAATAATGAGGTTGCAACCCATAGTGTCTTCCTCTAAAATTAGTAGCTTGGGATAAGCCAAGAGTATCAAAGGGAACATTAATTCCCTAGTACTGCTGGTCTCCCTTTTATACAGTGTACTGAGCCAATATGGCTGCCTTCCATGTTCATTAATTGCTATTAGTAGACATGAATAGGTGAGAAATCAATGAATTCTTATTTATGATATTCTTACTCTTGTCATTCTTACTACTACTGTGATGTGCTAATGTATTCGAAGAGCATAATCATAACTATACTAAATGTCATCTCTCACACATTTAATTATCAAGAAATAAAATTTTAATTAAAAATTGGACACTTTTTTTCCCAGGGTCAGTTCCTTGGTCCTAATGCAAACCAAACTCTCAAGGGAAATAACATTGATCAAGACATTCATGGATTTTTTTAACTCTGATGTAGATTATAATGAATTAAGAGAGTCAAGAATTTAGAGAGAGAGTCTTCTTCCCTGCATTTTTCTTCTCTTTGTTTTATGGTGAAGAAGGCCAAAGTATATGTGGTAGCCTTCTGGGAGATCTAGCTTTGTGGTTAAATATGCAATAGAATGATGTATCTTTTAGTAGTATGAACCAAGGGGATCTTAAAACAAAGTTTTATAGCACATAAACTACCACTCCATTATTTGATGAGTGTACATATCTCTTCCTGGTTAGTGCTATAAAATGCTTTCATAGGTCCATCAGTCCATTTCCCTCCAAGGAGAACAAAAAGGAATCCAGGTGGGAGAGAGAATTTCAACGAGTCAAGTAGCACACTGCCCTCTGCCCTCATGAAAGGGTATTCATCAACTGTCTCTATTTTAACCAATTACTTTTAAAATTTTTTATCAGATTATGTCCCCATTTTAATCAATTGCTTTATTGCACTTTTATTATAAGTGCAAAGGTGAAGTGAAGTAAATGCTTGCTGGTCCTCCTGTCCCCCCAAGTTACAGCAAACATTGCTGATCACAGAACTTTGGAATCAAGCTTTCTTATTGTCCAAACAGTCATTAGCACCCAAGCAATTATTATAAATGTCTTTTATATGTCATCCATTATGTAGAAAATGCATGTAAGTTCAAGAACTGGAGGGAGAAAAGTCAACTTCACCTTCGATTCCTACAATAATCTTGAAAACATTCTCTAGCTCTAAAAGCAGAAGGTTAAAACAATCCTCTGGAAGATAAAAGCTGAGGTTTATGGCACTGACAGTCATAAATGGAGGTTGGTTGGGTGGGGGCATATGCATTAATTAAACAGCATGTTAATTTGGGCCTCAATCCCAGAGTTGCCATTTAGGTTTTCTTTCTGAAATTAGAGCAGAAATGTTGTTTCCAAGAAAACATCATACTGTATTCTGTGGGCGAGTCATTTTGTTTCTCTGGGCTTTAGTTTCCTTATGTGTAAAGTTTGATTGAGGAGATTGAGTTAGATGATCTTGAAGCTAGCTCCCTTCCAGCTCTTTCTTATCTTTAAAAAAAGTTTTATTGATATATTTTGTTTCAACATTATATTTACAGATTGATCCTACTTCATGAGAGGTCTCATAACAAAGTAAAACAAGTAAAACTAATACAGTGACTGTATTTGAAAGTGCCTAGAACATTCCACTCTTCAAGTATCCCCACACTTCTCCAATATTAAGAAAAAGCTATCAAAAATCTGTTTTCTCTTCCTCTCATCTCCATATCACTGTAACTGATGAAAGGGAAAAGGAAAGACAAATACATTTCTTACAACAAATGTATATAATGAATCAAAACAAATTCCTTCAACAGAATATATACAGAAGTAAATATGCTTCATTCTGTCCCTCAAAACCATCACATCTCTGTCACAGATAGCATGTTTCACTATCAGTCCTCTGGAATCAGAAATGGTCATTGCATCAATCATAGTTCGTGTTACAGCTTAAAAGTTGTTTGACTTTATACAGTGTTGTTGTTATCATGTAATTTGTTTGTTTTATCCCTCATCATTTTTTAAGTCTTCCAAATTGTTCTCTCTTATAATATTGATGTTAAGTTGTTCTTCTGGTTCTTTTTACTTTTCTATGGATCTGTTCATATAAGTCCTTCTGTTTTTCTTTGAAATCATCTTATTTCCCCCTTTTTTCTAGAGCAAAAGCACTACATTACATTCATATGCCACAACTTATTCAGCCATTCTTCAATTATTAGACACACTCTTAGTTACCAGGTGTTTTCCCCTACCATGAAAAGAGCTACTATAAATATTTTAGGCATATAAAACTTTATTAATCTTTTCATTAATCTCTTTTGGGCATAGACCTAACAGTGGGTCAAAGGGCACAAATTGTTCAGTAACTTTTTGTGTATAGTTCCAGATTAATTAAAGAATACTATAACTGGTCACAGTACACCAAGAGTACATTTTTGTGCCTGTTTACTGATAGTGCTTCCAACATTTATCATTTTCCTTCTTTGTCAGCTTTACCATTCTGATGGCTATGAGGTGGGATCTCAGAATTGCTTTAATTTACATTTCTCTATTTAATACTGTTTTGAATCTTTAGATAGTTATAGATAATCTGGATTTCTCCCCTTAAGAATTGTCTGTTCATGTCCTAAGAGCATGTTATCAGTTGGGGAGTGGCTCTTTTCTTAAATATTTGAGTCAATTCTTTTTTTTTTTACCCTTACCTTCTATCTTGGAGTCAATACTGTGTGTTGGTTCCAAGGCAGAAGAGTGGTAAGGGCTAGGCAATGGGGGTCAAGTGACTTGCCCAGGGTCACACAAGTGGGAAGTGTCTGAGGCCAGATTTGAACCCAGGATCTCCCATCTTTAGGCCTGGTTCTCAATCCACTGAGCTACCCAACTGCTCCAAAGTCAATTCTTTATATATCTTGAAAATGAGACCTTTATCAGAGATACCTGCAGCAAAGATCCCACCCCCAATTAATTATTTCCTTTATAATCTTAACTTTATTGAAATTGTTTGTTTAGAAACATTTTTAATTTTATGTAAAAAATCCATCTTATCTTCAGTGATCCTCTTTATCATTTGTTTGGTCATGAACTAGTCATCTATCCATCATATCCAACTATCATCTATCCATCATTTATAAGTGATTTTCTATGTTTCTTTAATTTGTTTATTATAGGAATTTTTATATCTAAGTAACACCCATTTTTGGCTTTACCTTGGTATAAGTGTGAGATGTTGATCTAAAATCTAATTTCTTTCGTGCATCTGTCCAATTTTCCTTGAAGTTTTCATCAAATAACAAGTCCTTATCTAGTATCTAGGGTCTTGGTGTTCATCAAATTCTAGGGCATTAGATATATTTGATTCTGTATGTAGTGTTCTCTAATCTGTTCCATTGACTGATCTCTCCATTTTTTAAACCAGTACTAAATTGTTTTAACAATCCCTGCTTTGTAGTAATTTTTCAGTTGGAGATTTGGCACTGACCCTCTTTATTCTATATTGCACTTGGAAAAAATCAAGACTGAAACATTTGGGATGAATTTTGAATTTCAAAAAGCTATGTAGATATTATCTTAGTTGAGTCTCTGAAAATGTTATGAGGTAAATATTGCTTGTATTATTATTGCCCCCATTTTACAGATAAAGTGGGTCTGGCAAAGACATGTCCATGGTTACAGAGTTAATAAACATCAGAGGCAACACAAACCCAGATATTTCTGACAACCATATCCAGTACTCTTTACTGGGTCTCATTTCCTCTGAAAATATCAAATGCTCAACTAGACAATCTTCCTCCAAACTTTCAAGTTGGAATTGAAGTTGTTCTATCTATAGTTTTGATGAACATTAACAAGTCAATTGGATGGTGTGTTGTTTCTAGATGGCATCACAAAATCTGCTGCCTGGGGTCAGTTAGGATATTGAATTTTTTTATTAGAATAGTTGAGAGACAGCTAGGTAGCATAGTGGATAGGATGCCAGGTCTGGAGTTGAGAGGACCTGGGTTCAAATTAGACCTCAGAGATTTTCTAACTATGTGACCCTGGGCAAGTTGCTTAACTCCATTTGCTTAGCCATTGCCCTTCTGTCATAGAGTTGCTACTAAGAAGGTAAAGGAATAGTTGAGTGCTGAACAATGGAAGATTTGCTACAAAGAAAAGAGAACTGCACTGGGAGTCAGGAGAGGCAGATTAGAGGTGAGGTTCTTTCACAAACTCATTGTGCAATATGAAACCATTCTTCATCTATAATATGAGAGAATGAGACTCCATGATCTCCGTGGTCCCTTACAGATCTACAGCCTACGACTCCAGAACTGACAAACCTCACAGGCTTATTTCATGCCCAAAAGGAAGCCCAGAATGCCGACCATCTTTCTTATATGTTGGTCCCACATCTAGCCCCTTCTCCCAATTAGCTTTAAATTGTGCATCTAGCATTCCCAAGATTCACATACCGAATGCCAGTGGTGCTTGGGCTTAGGTTCGAAGGAAGGGAATCTCAGCTGAGTACCCCAAATTCAAAAAAAGTGGAGGTATTTAAATGCTTGATTTGACTCTTACATCCAGACCAGAATCAGTTCAATTCAACACATTTTCTCCTTGTAAGGCATTATATAGAGGAGGAACTAGGTATGTTTTTTTGGGAAGAATAAAGATCTTGACAGAATTTGACTATCCCCCCCATATCTGTGTGTTTGTATAGTCATTGTCATAGTGTGCTTATATTCTTATTCTTTTAGATTGCCAATACCAACAATAATGCCACATATAGTATTTAATAATTTCAGAATCACTTACCCTATATTACTTAATTTGGCCCAAATAACAATCCCATTGGTGCAGGCAGAAAAAAAGAGAATGTAGCACCTACTTAGTACCACTGTGCGAGACACTTCACAAATATTATCTCATTTGTTCCTCACAATAACTCTTAGAGTTGTATTGTTATTGTTCCCAATTACAGTTATTAGTTAACTGGTGGCATTATTATCTCCAATTTACAGCTGAGGAAGCTGAAGCAAATAGAGGTCAAGTGACTTATCCAGGGTCACACAGTTGCTAAGTGTCTGATGCCAGATTTGAATTCAAGGTCTTCCTGATGCCAGGCCCAGAACTCTGTCCAGTGTACCTCCTAACTACCTTTCCCACAAATATTATTAATCTTTTTATAAATAAGGGAAGTGGGACTAAAATGGGAAAAGCAACAATCCCTTCCATAATATCATCTAAACATAGTCAAAACTTCCCTCAGTTCTTCCTCTGTTGTTTCCCAGAATGTTGCTCAGCTCCCTTAATGAATCCTGGTCTTGTTGGCTAATTATTCAGTTTCCTGCCCTGCCTTCCATGACTCTCCAACTGTTTTAACCCGACAAAGTATGTGCCTCTATTGACCAGATGGCCTAATAATTTTTATTCTCCTGGTGCCTCTTCTCTATGACATTGTCTTGATATTTTTTACTACCTGCCAGAGCCCCAACGTCTGATAGGACCTTTACTCACCTCAACTCCCAGAGACCAGTGCAAATTCTACATACACTTGAGTGATTCAATGTTTGGGGGATATTTTGAACATCTTTTGGGAGGGAGGTAGAGGAACTGGTAACTTTTTGGGGTGGAGGTTAGAGAAAGAGAGCATGAGTAAGGAGCATTGAATTGGCAAGAAAGGAAAAGGGTGACTGAGCAAGGGACACATATTGAATAGCTAGCATTTAGACAAAGCTAAAAGGTTTCCAAAGTCACTTACCTACCTTTGATCCTTTGATCCTCAAACAACCCTGAGAGACAACTAATTATATTATTGTTCCCATTTTACAGGTGAGGAAACTATGGCAGACATATGTTCCCTTTCTTTCCCTCCTCCCCTGAGTCGCCAGGAGGACAACCTGGGATAGGAAATCTGGTATCACTCAGTAGGGTGATCCCAGGGACAAATCTTGAACAAATTTTGAACCATCAATATTGGGGTATCTATGGTCAATGAGGCCTATCTCCGTTTGGGGGTGACCCCTACCCCCTGTCTTCAGTGTTGAGGTCTCCCCAAGCAGTTTGTCTGAGAACCCCACCCCCTAAATTCACCTTTTGTGTAGGGGGGGTGTTTTCCTTGTATTTATGGAATTTATGGGATGCATTTGCTCAATATAAAAATAAAAAGTTAATAAATGTCTGAGGCTAGTTTTGACAAAATAACATCTATTAATGAACCAAGAATGACTATAATTTGGAAACAAGGGTTGTCATATGTGGTCCACCCCCAAATGCTTCAATAATTCAAAGCATTCACAATTTCACCCAAGTTGATACTCCCTCTGCCATTGCAAACTGTAGCCCTTCCATGCCTTTAGTAGATGGAGTCATGAATTTCTATAGCTAATAGATCCATCACCTCAAGGTCAATAGTCTCTTCCATTCAAGAGTTTTTTGAACAAGTCTCTCTCTGTCTCTCTCCTTCTGTCTCACACACACACACACACACACACACACACAGAGTTGCCACGTGTGTATTTGAAACTTTTCCAGTCTGACAAAATCTGTCAGAATTTGTGCCCTCCTAGAAATGTCGACACACCCAGAGTAACTTCCATGTTATGATGAGGCATCTGAAAAGGAAGGATTTTAGGAGAGGCAACAAACTCTAAAGCATGGCAGTGTGAGAACTCGAGATTTAGAATCAGAAGATCCTTCCACTTATTTACTGTGCTTCTACTTTAACCAAGTTAAGAAACCTCTCTTGGACTCAGTTTCCTCATTTCATAAATGTGAATCATGACACCACAATGTTACCCACCCTAATTACCTATTTGAGACTCTAAGAGAGATCTGGATATACACACTTGCACAATGTATTTAAAGCCCACACAGATGTACATACACACATGTACATGGCTACAGATGCACATATAAATTCATATACACACATGTATTTGTGTGTCCCTTTGCAGACATAGTGATATTGGGAAATTATTGCATTTTCTCCTTAACTATAGAACACTGGCTCAACTCTGCTCCCAGAATCCAAAGGAAAGGAGGCCTCTGATCCCTAAAACAAAAGCTCTACTGTGCTCTACAGACTCAAGGCTATTTTCCTTGGTGTTGGTCAAGTTAGAGACAGACAAAAAAGTCCTCAGGCTACTTTGTTTGCTTTTCCTGCTTACCTAAGCAATTTTGTTATTTTGTCTTACATTAATTCCTAAACCATTGTGAAGATTTCTCTGTTTCTAATATCATGATAATGCTCAGTTCAGCCCAAGTGAAATAGTTTTCTTTGTAGCATCCTCATTTTGGTACATTCCTGATTTTTGCAGCCTAAGCAAAGATAAGGTGGAGCTTTCATCAACTCCCACTCCCACCATTCCATTCAGCCAACTGTTGCTCTAGATTCTCCAGGACCTAGAAAAATGGAAACATTTCTAATGTGTATCAGAGATGAGACTTTTCTGTACAAAATATGAAAGTTGCTTTTTGGGGTGGGAAGGAGGGGTGAACTGCTGCCTTTTCTCTCCCCTCTCCTCTATGTTAATCATCCATGGCGCTAGCTTTCAGATGACACTTGTGATTAATACACATGTTGGCATCCTCACCCTTCAGACCTGTATGCTGCCTTGGAAAGCTGTCGTTCTGGGGCTGTGACCCTCCTCACAACTGATGGGGTTACCCCCCTCCCCACTAGCCTTTTGGGGACCTAATTTTAACCTCTCACTATTCCCTTCCCTTTTCCTTCCACTGTTTCATCAGACTACAAGGCTTGAAGTCTAGGAGAACTGATGGCAACCCAACTGAAGCAATGACTTGAGGAGCATCTTGGTGGGTTACAATGAATATCCTTCAATATTAAACCTCATCATAAGATTTGTAAGTTCCATATGCATTATCTGTTCCATTCTTTCTTGGACATGGTACCTCCTTTTTCCAAATCATTCACTTAGAGGGCAGTTGCCACTAAAGGTAGGATATGTGTAAAGAGGAGAATCTAATCAACCCTCCTTTTCAGAGATTTTACGCAAATCCCATAAGTAACCTTGATTTATATGGGAAAAGGAATCAGGCACCAAGATAAAAGATGGAAGGAGTCCCCAAATGAAAGAAATCACAAATTCTTTACACAGGGAAGTACTTATGTTTTGACCTAGATGTAATTTAATTGGCACAAGGAAATCCTTCCTGACCACTCAGCTCTGGGAGACATAGAGGTTACTATTGTGTTTCCTCCTTAGGGGGAGGGTTTGAACCCAGTCTTCCAAGGCTGACTACCTTTCCCGCCACTCCTCCTGTATAATATTTGTGTACATGAATAGTATCTGAGAGGGAGCATGAGGCAGTAGATGGAGTCAAACAGACCCAACTTTAAGTCCCTCCTTGGATACATACTGTGTGACCCCGAGTAAGTTACTCAACTTCTCAGGGTCCCACCTCCCCACGCCAACTCTCAGACTATCAGTTGCAGACCAATTGCTTTAATAAAGAGAGGAGGGGTTTTCTCATTAGAAGGACTCTACACTAATGTAATAAAGTCTGAGTGAAAAAATATAATCTTTCCAGGGTTCTTATAAAGAAAAGTATCAGCACTTTACAATGAGCATTATTGTCCTATATAAGCGGGGTCAAACATTTGGGAGGGGCAGCAAGATGGCACAGTGGATAGAGCATCAGACCTGGAGTCAGAAGCCTCATCTTTCTGAATTCAGATTTCTGAGCCTCAGACATTTACTGGCTCTGTGACCCTGGGCAAGTCACTAAAACCCTGTTTTCCCCAGTTTCCTCATCTGCAAAATGAACTAGAAAAGGAAATAACAAACTAGTCCGGTATCTTTGTCAATAAAATCCCAAATAGAGGCATTAAGAATTGGACATGAATGAATAACTACAAATAATTTGCCAGCCCTCTCTATAGATTATGTGGTACTGCCTCTCAAAGAAACTGAGTCATAATTAAATGATTTTTCCCATTAATATATGGAGTCAGAAAAAGATGTTTTCTTCAAAGATCCCTAGTAATATGTTGAAGGGAAAGAGTATTGAACTGAAATATGACTTGAACTCTTTGTTTCTATGACTCTGTGACTTTGGACAAGTCATTTAGCCTCAGTCTTCTTTAAAATAGAGATAATGAAATCAGCCTACCTACCAACCTAATAAAAGATCATTGTAGAAATTAAATGAAAGCATAGAATTGGGGAATATGGATCTTGAACTGGAAGAAACCTTAAAGATCACTAAATCCATTTTCCTCATTTAAAAATAGAGGATTTCCCAAGTGATCAAGTCATTTGCTTAGGGTCACACAGGCAATATTTCTAAAGGGATTTACAAAGGGGCAGTGAGGTAGCTCAGGAGATTGAGAGTCAGGCCTAGATATGGAAGGCCCTGGGTTCAAATCTGACCCCAAACACTTCCTAGCTGTGTGACCTTGAGCAAGTCATTTAACCCCCACTGTCCAGCCCTCACTACTCTGTCTTGAAACCAACACATAGTATTGATTCCAAGATAGGCAGTAAGAATTTAAGTGAATTAATCAAAACAAAGGACTTTGCAATTGTGAAGAACAAGAGAAACTTAAGTTATTATTAGAACTTACAGAATTTCCACAGAAATTAAAGCAGGAATTTTTAAGAGGCAAAGCAAGCTGTATCACTTTGATTGGGTGACTCAGTTCCCCCATAGCCTGACCTCTATTGAGTTCAGTTTAGCTCTTCCCAATGTGTCTCTGCATGGGTGATTTGGAATACACAAACCATGCATGACAGATGACTCAATCTAGGGCTTGAAAAATTGATCCCAAAGTTATTGTGCTTTGACAGTCCTTCAGAGTCAAAGCCAAAAAGCCTGGGTGAAAGTCTGGGACTTTGGGACAGTCCCATATTAGCTCCTATCACTTCCAGAGCCCAGGACCAATTCCCAATGCTAGGACTGGAAGAATGGAGAGGAACAACCTGGCAGAGGAAGGAATGATGTGTCCTTTCCTACCCCCAGACTCAGGAAAACCAGCTTTACTTTATTGCTCAGAGTCTAATTATGGCTGAACATATGATGAGCAATAAAATATTTAGAATAAATTTTAGTAATTATAGTTGAAGAAATAGTAACTGCATTCTCCCTTGAGTAATCTTAGACTCTGCTCTGTGTGTGTGTGTGTGCTGGCTGTTGCTGCTGTTGTTTTGAGATACTAAGGGATAAATACTGCCCTTATTGAGCTGGAGACACTGGGAGCCAGGTGTGAGTTTCTGAGGGCTGAATTTGGCTGTAAATTATGTTTTGTTTTCTGTAGGCAGTCTGACAGCTAAAATCATATTTGCTGTCAAAGATGACACCGGGCACAATGGTGATGTATGAAAGTTAGAGGGCCAGTGCGATGAAGCAAGTAGGACAGATCCATCCCTCTGGCACGCTGGCCCCACGGCATATCTTGCTCCAATTTGCCACTGCAGCGGGCCGCCTTCCCAAGGCTCAGGTTGGCCAACATGCAAAAGGGAAGCAGAACTGGAAGAGGAAGGCACAGTTTGCCAGTGAGCTGTGCAAGGGAGTTCGCATCTACTATGATTCATTGGAGACATGGTCAGTTTCTAGACTTCTTTCTTAACAGGCTTAATACATTGACTAAATCTTCTCTCTAATTGTATTGTGTGGCAGAATTCAAAATCCATCACCATAATCAGTCTCAACACTGAAGGGCCCCAACCATTTTGGCTATATCCAGACAGAAATCCAAAGGCAAATATAACAAGCATAAAGTACCTCAAATGACATTTTGGTCAGAAAGGCCTATTGTTTGGAGGGAAGGGTCATTTTTATTAGTTTTCATGGACAGAGTAAATATTTTAAATATTCCTTGCAGGCTATGTCCATAGTGGTCCCTCCCCCTCTGCCACTTCTCCCTCTCTTGGTTTGAATTCAGTAAAATTGGTTTTCAAACTCCATCTTCCTTTTCCAGTTTTGTCTCTTCCAATATGAGCTCCCAGTCCCTTCCCTCATCTTTATCTTCCTTAATAAGTATCAGTGTCTTCCTTTTGGAATTGCTAGGTTCAAACACTCTCTGTTTTGTTGTGGTTTCTCTCAGATCCTTCTTCATGTTTCCTCTTTCTTCATTAAAGTCAACTAAATATTGCAAGATTAATGCCAGAATAAAGTTCTGAGTCATCTTCCTGAGGAAGCAACCAACTGTAGTGATAAAAACAAGCAGAGAAGATTTTACTGATGTGCTGATGGTGCTGCAAAAGGGGGCTGGTCCTTGGAGACTGAAGACTTGGATTTCAATTTTTCTAGGCTCTGGGCAAGTCATTGGTCTTATTTGAACTTAATAGTTTCCTCATCTATAAAATGGACCTGGGTTCAAATACTTCTGCTGTCTTACAAGGTTCAATTAATCAATTGGCAAGAATTTATTAAATTCCCACTGTGCCAGACACTATGCTAAGCACTGAAGACACAATGGAAATCCTTAAGGATGTTTATATTAAATTTCCTCCTTAAAGAAAATTAACAGGGGGTGGCTCAGTGGATCCAGGCCCATGGACCAAAAGTCCTAGGTTCAAATCTGGCATCAGTCACTTCCTGGCTGTGGGATCCTGGTAAAGTCACTTAACTCCCATTGCCAAGATCTTTCTGCTCTTCAGTCTTAGAACCAATACACCATATTGTTTTTAAGATGGAAGGTAAGGGTTTTTAAAAAATTAATGAGAATTTCCCTAACAAAGGAATTAAGGAAAATTTCCTCCTTGTGGAAATTAAATTCTATTGGGGGAAACAAAATGTACTGATGTAAGAAGATATTATATATACACAAAGTAAAAATAAGGAAAATTTTGGGGGTGGACAATAGAAATTGGACAGAATCTCATTGAGGGGGTGATATTTGAATTGTGCTCTGAAGGAAGTCAGTGATTCTCTATGGCAAAAGTGAGGAAGAAATGTTTTCCAATCATAGGAGATAACAAGGTTGGATACAGGTATAGAGGTGGTAGATGGGAAGTCATGTGTGAGAAACTCTAAATAATTAGTTTGACAGGACAATTGAGTGTATGAATATAGTCATGTGTAATTAGACTGCGAAGGGAGATTAGGACACATTTGCGAAGGGCTTCAGATGACCAGTAATAGAGTCTGTATTTGGTTGTATAGGTAATAGGAAGCAACTAAAACTTAATGAGGAGAGTGACAGAGTTAGAACTCTGCTGTAGGAGTATAATTTTGGCAGCCATGTGAAAGATAAGTTGGAGAGGGAAAGACAGTGAATCATCATAATATTTATTGTATTTATATAGTTCTTTAAGGTTTACCAACTACTTCAACTACTTGACATATTGTAACTCACTTTATTCTCGGAGCAACCCTGTAAGGTAGGTGCTATTAATATGACCTTTTCATATTACAGACAGGTGAAAAAGGTTGTGTCTAGCCTACAGTCATGCAGTCAGTAAGCATCTGAGAAAGGATTTGAACTTAGGTCTTCCTGACTCCAACCAAGTCTTTAGTCCCTGCCATTAGGAGACTATTATAACAATCTAGAGGTGATGAAGGATGGAACTAGGATGGTGACTATGGAAAGAGAGAGAAGGAGAAAGACATAAGAAATATTGTGAAAATAGATTGACTGGGTTTGTTTTGAAAAAGGACTTTGTCAATCTTAAAGCATTTTATAAATGCAAGTACTTCTTATTGTTAAAATTCAGGAAGCTACATGGGACAAAGAATGAGGAGGGCATTTCCTATACCTATGACCTGTTCAATCCCAGATTGATGAACAGAGTATTGGATTTGGAGAAAGAGGATCTGGATTCAATATCTAGCATTTCTACTTACTGGCTATGTGACCTTGGGCAAGGAACCACTTTCCTTGGTCTCCATTCTCCCTTACGTAAAATGTCATTCTGGGTTATATAGGATCTGATATCCCTTCAGCTTTAAATTTATTATCTTATATGACTATGGGAAAAAAAGAAATTTTAGATTTGGAAAAGACAATAAGATTCTGGTAGGCAAAATAAATTTTGTTCCCTGCACAAATCACCAGTATTAGTAGTAGATCCAAAAAATGAGCATGGCGGAAACTAATTTCAATAGAGAGAAATTTATCCTTTTAGAATTCTGTACATTTTTGCACAAAGATCTTTGTATTGTGCTCAAGCTCAGCATGAAACTGTCTTGAAATATCTCTGGGCAAGTCACATAACCTCGTTTGCCTCATCAGTAAAATGAACTGGAGAAGGAAATGGCAAACTACTCCAGTATCTCTGCTAAGAAAACACCAAATGGGTTCACAAAGAGTCAGACACAATTGAAAGCAATTGAACAACAACAAAAGATTTGGGAAAGGGAGCAGAGAGCCAAGACTCCAGTTCTATGCCGTAGAGCAGTGGGATAGAAATGTCAGATTTGGTGACACAGGATTTACTATTAGAAAGGAACTCCAAAATCACTAGTCCCACCCTACCCCATCTTAGTTCATAGAAGAAAAAACTAAAGGCCCTTAAAGATTAAATGATTTGACTCAGACACAAAAATCCTCTTTACAAAGTATTGACCAATAGCCATTTGGGGCTATGAATAATATGATCAGGCTTCTTAGTCTGCCAAAATTCAAGATATAATAAACAACTTGCTTCTTTATTTTGTGCTATAAAAACATGGCCTATCATAGGTTTAAAAATTATTCATCTTTATCCAGATATATTTTCCTATATTAAAGTTATCTTTTATTTTCTATGCAAATAACATTTTATTAAAATGAAAAAGTCTGGAAAAAAAAGATTAAATGAGTTGGAATAGCTAGGTGGCTCAGTGGATAGAGAGCCAGGCATAGAGATGGGAAGTCCTGGGTTCAGATCAGACACTTCTTAGTTGTGTGACCCTGGGCAAGTCACTTAACCCCAAATGCCTAGCCCTTCTGCCTTTAGTATCAATTCTAAGACAGAAGGAAAGGGTTTAAAAAATAATAATAAAGATTGAATGTTATCTAAGAACACACAGGTAGTAAGGAGCCAAGATCTGAACCAAATTTGAGGTATAATTAGGGTTGGAGATCTTTGCCCCGGGGATTGAAAAAATAGAAGATACCAGTACAATACCATCCTGGGGCCCACTTCATCTCACTAGCAACCAGTGGCCCAACCCCCTAACTCATGCCAGTTCCCCTTCCCCATTTTCTGCCTCTGTTTTGTTCCCATTAGCGAAGGATAGAAATGCCTTTGAACCCAGTTCCTTAGATATTCAACACAGTGTTCTTCCCACCAATACCACCTCAGTGAGAGGACATCACTCTCATTTCTACTAGGTTTGTACTTTCTCTGCTCCTGTATAAGGTCAGGGTTTCTTCAGTTAAAAACGTTTCTGACTTGGCTTATTTTCCTTTCTCTTTTGGAGTCCAATACAGGCAATTGGAGGTCACGGTTGAAGAATAAGACAGAGGACACAGAACAAACAATGAACAGAAATTCTCAGAGCAAAATCGATGGCTCCAGAGCTGTCACCTCCCTTTAAATCTCCTCCAGCATGGAGACACCTCTTGGCAAGGGTCGAGAAGACTCATTTTGCCTCCAGATCTGATAGAACCCGCCCTATACCATTGGTTGCTTTTGGACTCATACTTGAAAATAAGAAGAAAATTAACTCATTGGGGAGACTCTTTTACTATGACAGAGAAGGGAGGGAGGAGGGGAAAGACTAAGGGGCTATTGGAGGAAGTGAACTTAGTCAGACCCACAGCAAAATTCAGCAAAACGGGAGCCAGGGAAAGATCAGCACAGAACCTCTTTAATGACATCCCAAGTGTTTGCTGGCTTTCCTCCAATTTACAGGAGACAGATGTGGCAACCACAGAGGCTGAGAAGGCCTGCTCTGATGGTGACACTGTCACACTTGTCATCAGAGAGAGGAGGAATGGTGAATGAGATGGCAGCAGCCCCTGCTGAAGAAGACCCCGTGCTTGGCTCCTCTCACAAAACAAGCCATCACAGAAAATGAGATGCAATTTCTAATCCATGAGGCAAGCCAGGTGCTAAACAACTGAGCAGCTAGGATCATGTCCCGCAACTTGACATTTCACTGCCTACTTTTATAACACATAAGAGTGGGGCATTTCTTTTTAATCCTGTACTTTCTCTAAGACAGCAAGGCAATGGCCAGGCAAACTGGATTAAGTGACTTGCTCAGGGTCATACAGCTGGGAAGTATCTGAGGTCTGATTTGAATCCAGGTCCTCCAGACTCCAAGTCTGGGACTCTATCCACTGTGCTACCTGGGGCCATTTTTAAAGCTGTATTTTTAGGGGGTGTAATAGTAGTAATAATAGCTAGCATTTATATGGCATCTTAAGGTTTGCAAAGAACTTTACATGTTAATCTCACTTGGTCATCACAATTCTGTGAAGGAGGTGCTATTACTATCCCCATTTTTCAGATAAACTGAGAGCAAGTGGCATGTCTAGATTTATACTATCAGTAAATAACTGAGACAGGATTCAAACTCAAGTCTTCTTAACACCCAAGTCCAGCATGGTACCAAATGCACTACCTAGGAAACATATGCCAAAAAACATTGGTCAGACTCAGTAATTTCTTAAACAATGAATCCATTTCTTTCCCTGGGCTCTGAAGGGCCCAAAAATATGCCTGCAAAAGCTAATGGGGGAAGATGGGGAATAGCCTCCTTTCTAAGACTCTCTGAGGGGAGAGGAACAAATATCCATAGTCCTGTGAAAAGACACCAAACACTTTCACCATGGTTCTCATCTACAACAACCTGAACTCTTATCACAAGTTGGCAAACATGGAGGAAGACACATCATCTACAGCACCTATTGAGTAGCACATTCATTGGTGTTGGACCCAAATCCAAATCACAGAATGGCACAGCTGGATGAAGATCATCCAGCTCAATGCTCTCAATGTATAGATGAAGAAACCCAGGGACAGAAAAGTTAAGTTGTCTAAGGAGACACAGCTAGCCAGGAGCAGAACCTGGGTCTCCTGACTTCCAGCTACTCTCCTTAGCTACTTTTGCTTGACCAAATGGTCTCCTTCCATGGTCTCATTTCTCCTCCCATAAGCTCAGAAGTAAAAAATATATTTCGCATCTTCTTCTGCCTTTTCTAGATGATACACAACTGCCTTGGAAAATGACTCCAACGCAGGCTAAAAGATGAATGAAGTGGAGAAAAAGAAGAAACAAAATGAGCTACAAAGACTTCCAGTTCAATCCCCCCATTTCTCCCCCTTCCCTAATTGCTGGAAGAAAATATGCAGTTAAGAAGGAAAACACTCTCATCCTGCAGGTCTATGAGGGTAAATTCAGACTGTGTTTCCTATCTAGAGACTGGAGAATGCAGCTATTTGCCAACCAAGGTCACAGAATCCACGGGGCAGGAAAATTTGCTCTCTTCTCCTTCCATTAATCCTGCCCTTTCAGTTGATCTAGAGATCCTGTTAAGAGGTATTACCTGCAACTTAAATTACAAATTTGGTAGGTTTTATATCCTGGGTGCTGGATCTTTGAACTTGCTGAAAATGGGCTCCCAGGCTGGGAAGGATAGATGGACGGGTCCTTTCCATTGACCCCTACCCTTCATGCTGAAGACTGCCTTCCCAAGGCTGACTGAGTAATTCATCCCTATTCTTTCAGGCCTTGATTTGAGTTCCTCTGGCTCTCACTGACAGAACCTGAAACAAGAGACAACCTCTCCTTTGTGGAACAGTTATAAATTCACAGCTTAGCAGATTTCAAGCTGATTGCCTTTTCTCAGGTTGTCTTTCTGTAAATGAGCCTCTTCAGAAATGACGGATAGCTGGGCTGCTCCAAAACATAAATTCTCAGCTAACTGGAAGCACCACCTCAAACTACTTAACAATTTTGCTTCAGAGCCAACCGAGAGTTCAACTCCTTTGGATGACATTGTCCCCTGGCTGATAATTTTTAATCAATGAAAATTGTCAGCAGGAGCCAGAATCTCCCAATCTCTCAGGGTGTCATGGAATATATCAAGGCTTAGAGCTTCAGACTCACCTCACCTCTTGAATAAACATCCACATCAAAGGGTATCCTCTGTTTCTCCCATTGAGCCTAAATTTAGCAAAATTAGGATATAGATTTTTCTTTTATTCTCTGTGATCACAAATGTAATGTCAGACTTGCATCTTCCCCCTCCCAGGGAGCTTTTCATCCTTCCTTTTATTTGGTGCCAAGGTTGTCAGAACCATAATTTATTCATATTTTTGACCTCTGGGGAAGACAATATCCATAGGGTCATAGAGCGTTATTGGATGTCAAGACTAAAATTCACTGCTTCAGGTCCTTTACAATGTTACATTTAATCAGGCCTGTGTAATTGTGGCTGGAGCATTGGCGGCTGTAATTAATCCTGGAGGGCAGCCCCTCCTTATTAGTAATTATTCAATATTTATGCATTTCCCAAGGTCCTGAACATAGAAAGCACTTGGACCCTGACTTGGGGTTCCTTGGCAGGGAAATGGTGTCCTAAAATTTCTGCTACTATAATTGCACCGCAGCCATGCTGAGGGAAGAGGAGTGAAGGGCTGAAGGGGGAAATGAGCTTCCTTGAGGTTGCTCTTCCTCTCCTCCAGTTGTATGACTGCCTTACCCTTGTTCAGCTCCTTTACCCAGAATGCCAAGGCATAGGCTAGCCCCTGGAGCTTAATCATTTTCTGAGAATTGTGTGGAGAGGCCTCATGAGGTCTAGAGAACAATTAATCAATGCTAAATAATAACAATAGTTATTCTGCGATTCAGAGAAAGAAAGAATGAATCCTTCATTCGCAACCTGCATAGATGTCGAGTGGACCCTTAGAGCCAAGCCTAGGAGCTCATTAGAATTCCTTTCAGACTACATCTATGGGTGGCCCTCACAGTACTATATTGTCCCTGTCATTTCAAACTGCTCGAAAATTGCTTTTGTAACCCCCATTTTAATTTGGTTGATTTGTCTTCCTCCTCCTTCCTCCATCCCTCCTGTCAGCCTAGTGCAAGGATCCTTATAGCCCACAGGGGACTGGGGTGGAGGGAAATTTTGAGAGGATGCCCTCACTTGTGGCTATAGGCTCTCTGACCTTAAGTCATTTTGCATGTCTAAAACTGTAACCAGAAGGTCAGGCATTGTTGAAATATGGACTTACTGTTAATTGATTTGTACAAATTTAGTAATTAGCATGGGATCATAGATCTTCACAGAATCTCTGAAAAAGGCCATCTAGTCCAGCCCCTTCATTTGACAGAGGAAGGAAACTGAGGCCCAGGGAATTTGAGCAATTCACTCAGTATCAGTGGTATTTGAATTCAGATCATCTTGCTCATACCACCATGTTTTCCAATCAAATTAATCATTTGCATTTGTATGGGGCTTTATGTTTATATGTCACTTTTATATAGTTTCTAGCATATAATAGCACATGGTAATTATCCCCATTTTTCTGATGAGGAAAGGCAGAGATGGGCAAATGGCAAGTTCTCACGACTCCTTAGGGGGAGAATGGGGAAAGAAGCCAGTTCCTCGGATTCCAAATCCAGGATTCTACACACATGCGTATGTCCAATATCAGAGACATCGCTTATCAATAGAAATGATTTTTTACTTTAAAGCTGCTTGCTTTGTTCACATATAAGCTTGTCATCCCTCAGGAACCCTGAAGAACACACAGGCAAATGCTCCACCCTTTCCGCTATTCTTATTAGAGGCCTTAGTTTGTCAAACTGGCCTGTTCACTGTTCCTCCAAAATGGCATTTGGTCTCTCCTTGGGTGCCTTTGCACAGGGCACCCTCCCACTCCTTCCTCTCCTCTGCCACGTCTCCTTTCTAGCTTCCTTTTAGGTTTAGCTCAAGGCTTACATGGGGCCGTTCCAGACCATCCCAGGCTCTAGTGTCCCTCTGAAATTACTTTTAAAAGCTGCGTATATATGTGGGCATATATTTTGTATATCATATGTTTTACTTTGCATATATTTTGTACATATATTTATATATATTTTACTCTGTAATTTGTATGCATTATATAGATATTTAACTTTGTACATATTTGCATATATTTTGTTTATGTATTTGTATATTTTTACTTTGTACATATTTTGTATACATTTTACATATATTTTACATTGTTAATATTTTGTACATATCTATATTTTACTTTGTATACATATGTATTTTGTGTGTGAATGTGTATATATATTTCTTTGTTTATATTTTGTATATACTTATATATGTACAATGTATTTTTCCTGAAATAGCATGAAAGCCTTGAGGGCAAGGACAATAGGATTTTTTTCATTGTATCCCAAGAGTCTAGCTGAGCCTGGCATGTACTAAATACTTAATAAATGTTCTTTGTTGATTGAGTCAAAAAATATTAAATAGGGGGACAGCTGGGTAGCTCAGTGGATTGAGAGCCAGTCCTAGAGACGGGAGGTCCTAGGTTCAAATCTTGCCCCAGATATTACCCAGCTGTGTGACTCTGGGCAAGTCACTTGACCCCCATTGCCTAGCCCTTACCACTCTTCTGCCTTGGAACCAATACACAGTATTGATTCCAAGATAGAAGGTAAGGGTTTAAAAATATATATATATATATATATATATATATATATATATATTAAATGCCTGTGGACTCTATCTAGTTAGTTGACAGTCTTGGATTCCAAAAAAAGCTTGCCTTTTAGAAATGGAGACTGAGAATAGTACTGCTTCACCTTTTGGGGGAGGTCATAGTAGTCTGTTGAAGTATGAAAATGAATGAAATAAAATATAATATAATTACAAAAGGGACCAATTATATTACGATAAAGATGCCTTTTTCCTCACTGAGTTCTCGGACACCCTGAAATTTATTCAAAGATCCCAGCTGAAGAACAGCTGCTGTCTAGAAAGATAGCCCTTATTGAGCTAAGGTCCTGGGAGTGGACACATTCTCCTAGTGGAAGCAGATGCACAGTAGCTAAGTTTTTAACTTGGTCTGATACTGGGTGCGTAATGGGCTAAAATCTCATTTGAAGAGCCAGAGCTTATACACCAGGACTCTGTTGTTACATGCCCTTTGTTTCGGAATAGGAGCAATGACATCACAATGTTGAGATCAGGGTACAGTGAGTACAGCTATAGCTGATCCATCCAATATGGGTCCAAGGTGCTCCTCTGTAGACTGGGCACAAATAGTCCATTAGAACATTTGGGCTCTAAACTGAAGAGGCATGAGAAACACTTCCCTTGTAGTTCTTGGCCTCTGAGCTGGGAGCTACAGCTGAAGGAAAGGCAGGAGCAGTGAGAGGCTCCACCAAAATGTGCCCAATGGGATGATATCTGGCAGTGATCAGAGGAGCAGTGTCCAGTAGAGACCATCTGGCAGAGGTTGCATGACACAGCAAGATCAGCTAAGATGAGGCCCAGTGGAAATGCTATGATAATATCATTCTATGTTGTTGGAGCTATGAGTTCCTTTGTGCGTACATCATGGGCACATGTTCCCCTCACACCCAGCAGCATTAAATTATAAAGTTTGATGTGGAGGCTACCTGATTCAACTCCCTCATTTTACATAGTTGGACAGGGAGACCCAAAGATATTCATTGATTTGCCCTCTGAGTCACAATCTGATACTGTCTCTATATGCTCTCTCACTATATATATATATCTATTTCACATAAGTATATCAATTATTTTTCTACTGTTGGTCTGTGCATTTGTGGGAGAACATGCCCCAGGTTTAAGGGGAAAGTGTTCTATTGATTCTTTCATTTCCTCCCTCCCTCCCTCTCTCTCTCTCTCTCTCTCTCTCTCTCTCTCTCTCTCTCTCTCTCTCTCTCTCTCTCTCTCTCTCTCTCTCTCTCTCTCTCTCTCCCTTTCTCTCTCTTTCTTTCTTTTTCTTTCTGGCTTCCTTCCTTTCTTTCTTTTTCTTCCTTCCTTTCTTTTTCTTCCTTCCTTTCTTCCTTCCTTCCTTTCTTTCTCTTTCTTTCTTTCTTTCTTTCTTTCTTTCTTTCTTTCTTTCTTTCTTTCTTTCTTTCTTTCTTTCTTTCTTTCTTTCTTTCTTTCTTTCTTTCTTTCTTTCTTTCTTTCTTTCTTTCTTTCTTTCTTTCTTTCTTTCTTTCTTTCTTTCTTTCTTTCTTTCTTTCTTCCTTCCTTCCTTCCTTCCTTCCTTCCTTCCTTCCTTCCTTCCTTCCTTCCTTTCTTGCTTTCTTTCTTGCTTTCTTTCTTGCTTTCTTTCTTTCTCTCTTTCTTTCTCTCTTTCTTTCTCTCTCTCTTTCTCTCTCTCTTTCTCTCTCTCTTTCTTTCTCTCTTTCTTTCTCTCTTCTTCTCTCTTTCTCTCTTTCTCTCTTCTTCTTTCTTTCTTTCTTTCTTTCTTTCTTTCTTTCTTTCTTTCTTTCTTTCTTTCTTTCTTTCTTTCTTTCTTTCTTTCTTTCTTTCTTTCTTTCTTTCTTTCTTTCTTTCTTTCTTTCTTTCTTTCTTTCTTTCTTTCTTTCTTTCTTTCTTTCTTTCTTTCTTTCTTTCTTTCTTTCTTTCTTTCTTTCTTTCTTTCTTTCCCCTTACCTTGGTTTCAAGACAGAAAAGCAGTAAGGGCTAGGCAATGGGGATTAAATGACTTGCCTTGGGTCACACAGTGGGAAATGTCTAAGGCCAAATTGGATCTCAGAGTCTCCCATCTCTAGGCCTGGTTCTCTAGTTGCCCTGGAACTTTTCTAATCATGCTATTTTATTAAATGCTTTTGCTTTGAACTAATTGTATCTTTTGGCTGATTGGTAAAACTCAACAACCAGGAGTTTGTAAGTTATGGGCTTTGTTTTTTTGAGTGTTTGTTTGCCCATAAAATATCATGAATATGGAATCCAATATATGGGAAGGTGGTGCCCCAGGAGCTACAACAACAATAACTCACATTTACATAGCTCTTGAAATAGAGATGCATTTTCCTCAAAGCCATTTTATGAAGCAGGTGGTATAAATATTATTAACCCTATCTCACAGATGGGCACACTGAGACCAAGAGGTTTAAATGACAAGCCAATGAAGTAAAAACTAATAAATGTTAGAGTCAAGATCTGAACTCAGAACCCATGACTCCAAGTACATTGCATTTTCAATACTCAAAGAATAGACAGAACAATCTGATTCAGTTAGGTCTAATTTTGTTTTTCCAGATTGCTACAGCCAGGAGACTGTCTGAACACCTGCATGAAATCAGTTCAGTATATGGGAAATGATAAAAATAAATAAAATATAATCTGTATTTGTGGCAAAAGGCTCCAAGAACCATCAGAGTGGAGTAATCAGCTTGCAAGGACAGCCTCATCTTTACACGCTCCTTGCCTGCCTTTAAAAAAAAAAAGCAAACAGAAATCTCAGTGTTTTTATCTGCACAGCCTCGGGCTGAAATCCTGTGGCCCCAAGCTCACTTGAAAATAAATTTCGATCCAAGTCCTTCCAGGGTTGCCTCATTAAGTTTTTCTGTTCATCCTTGTCAAGATTTCCCATTTGACCACTGCAGCATTATTTCCCCGGTAGGCCATCTCTGGGGAGGGGGGTCAGCAGCGGGGAGCCGGGCTGCCCTGACGGAAAATGTTTAACGAGGACTTGCTCACTAGTCCTGGCTGTCCGCCCCCTCCGAAAGCTCGAACTGAAGCAACACATTTCATTTAACAAGGCCTCCCCCTTCCCCCATGGCCTGCTTCTTCTTCCCCAAACCCCTCCCTGCTACCCACTAGCCTTGACCCTTTGGGGGATGAGAGTGGGGAGGGGGGCTGCTTTCCCAGACAGGAGCCCAACCAGACATGAAGGAGCTGGGGCTCAGTTCCCAGGAGCTGTGGTTCCCTGCGAGCCAGACCACTGGCTTCCCCTTGGTCCAAATTAAAATTTGCGGTGACAATTTACACAAGTTGCATCTTTGATTTCATATTCCACCTGTACTTCCCCAAGGCTTTCAGTCCACACTGCTCTAGTCAGAATGACGTGGGTTGTTGTTTTTTTCCCTTTTCACTGTCTCTTTTTGCATTATTAGCATCATTTATTATTTTTATGTCTTTTATTTGTGTCTTGTACACATCATTTCTCTGAGGTTCCCAGAGCAGCCACAAGTTAGCTGGGGGTCCATCATCCCCTCCCGGGAGCCAACATGCTGTGGCTTTCTTTCCGGCAAAAAAAACCCCTAGTTCATAGACTTAAAGTCAAAATCAAGCAACCCCACAAGAAGCACCCTGAGAAAAGACCCAGGGCACCCATGTAGATGTAGGCAGGCTTTCCCTTCCTCCCTGCAGACCCACAGAGCCCTTGAATGTGAGTCCATGGTGACCCTAGCGCTCATTTCATTCAACTCCACTTTGCTGAGGATGAGGCTGAGAAATGAACTGCCTTGTCTACTAGCCACGTTGCTAAGAACAATAGCTCACTTTATGTAGCATTTTAAGGCTTGTGATACACCTTACTCGTGGCAAGAATAACCCTCAAGTAGGGAATACAAGTTGTTATTATTTTCAATTCTTAGCTGAGGAAGCTGGGTCTCTGAAAGGTGCCATAACGTGCCTATACTCAGTCATCTGAGGTAAAATTCAAACTCAGATCTTCTGATCAGAAAGACACCTTTCATTATAAGGTAACAGGGTCTGTGAATCCATAAAGATGTAGGACGGTGTCTCCCCAGAAGGAGAATGCAGACATCCTGCTTTCAGGACAGTTGTGATGATGTGGAATGGAAAAGTCTTGGAGAATATGGAGCACCCCTAGAACCTCTGTAATTGGTTCTGGGCCATTAACCATGTGGCTCCAGATTTTTGATTGGCTGTGGAGCTGAAACTGAGTCAGCATTGACCTAGCCCCTTTGTGGACATTCTCCCTTCAGCTTGGCTCTGGTGATCTGAGTCCTTTATTCATCTCATCTAGTGAGAGACCTCTCCTCTCTGAAGCCATGGGGCCCTCTTAAAGGGTTTCTGCTTCTGTTCTTTTCCATTTTAAATGAAGTAATGGAAATTGTGAGTACTGACAAGTCAGGAAAACACTTCAGTGTGCCAGGGTTCTAGAATCTGAGTTCTGCAGCAAGTGTCAGTGTCAATACCCCTAAGAGCAAAGGGTGACTGACCTTCTAGAACCAAGCTTGGGCTAGCTGAGATGAAGACTCCTCTAGCAGTTACGCTGCATCTGGAAATGATCCAGTAGGGGGAATAATATTATGGAGACTAAGGATAAACCTCCTCACCCAGAGAGGAGGTGATTTAGGGAAGAGTGTGTCTCAAGAGAGCTGGAGGAAAATATTTGTTCTTGCTATGTTTTCAAATGAAATATCCCTTAGGAAAAGCCAATTGATGCTAAATGGCCAACTGGAACAGGAGTACTACTTATTGGGACTTACCGATATTGTGTGCCGGAGGTTGAGTTGACAGCAATAGAAAAGAGATGCTCCTGAATTCCTGGAGTACCCCCAAATCCAGAAGGGCAGATATACTCTGCCAAGCTATGTGGAAGTTAGCCAGAGCATGCCAATTAAAACAACAATAATATTGATGATGCTAGCTAGCATGTCTATGTCTTAAAGTCTGCAAAATGCAATGCATATGATCCTCACAATAACGCTATGAAGTAGATATTATTATTTATTATTTCTTTTTTATAGGTAAAGAAAGTTAGCAAAGAGAGTCACATGGCTAGTAAATGTCTAAGGCAGCGTTCAGATTTGGGTTACCCAAGTTCAGTGTTCTATCCACTGTGCCTTTAGATTTAAGGAACACCAGCGTCTTATTCTTTCAGGCTGGGGGCTATAACTAGCATCTATCAATTAGGGCTCATCCAGGGCACTGGCACATGGAAGTAGGGATGGAGCAGGGCACATTCCCCTGTAGTAGATCTCCAATGGGCCATCCCAGCATTCTGTAGTCTTCCACCAGCCAAAATGATTAAGTGAAATGACCATTCCTAACCCCCATTGCCAAATTTGACCCAGGCATAATAATTCTTAGTTGTGACCCTCAAAAAGTTTAGGAATAGTTAAAAACAACTAAGATTTAAATAGGACCAAGTACTATGCTAAGTTTATATATATTTATAAAAGCCAAGTTTACTTTTATGTACCAGTCACCGTGCAAAGCATCTTACCACTATTATCTCATTTGATTCTTGAGACAAACTTGGGAAATAGGTGTTTTTATTATCTCCATTTACCGATGAGAAAACTGAGACTGGTAGAAATTAAGTGATTTGCCCAATGTCACATAGCTACTAAGTGTCTCTGGCCAGATTTGAACTCAAGTCTTCCTGACTCCAGGTCTTGTGTTCTATCCAGTGAGGCACCTAGCTGCCTCCACTTACATGCAAGAGAGTATTAAAGAAGAAAAATGTGAAATTCGAACTTCCTTAGAGACAAAACTATTCTCTCTCCTCTGTTCTCAGAGTCACTTAAAGCTTGATAAGACTAGTGTATAAAAGCCCATAATTGTTTTAGAGTGGAAAAGTTAACTGATTTCACTTTGTCTTCCAAATTGTGGCACTTTCATTAAATTGAGAAAGAATAGCAATTGAAGGGGGAATCTGCTACCAACATGAACCTGTTGCCCTGCAGCAAAGGTGGCTTTTCATCAGTTTGTTCTTTTGGTAATGAGTCATTGGTGGGTGCTCTGTGCCCCTGCCCACTGGCAGAACTTGATATTGGGCAGACATTAAATTAATCTTTCATACTCTGCATTCAGTGGATGAAACTATGTCCAAAATTGCTACAGGAAGATCCAGCACTTGTTGGACTTTTTTTTTTGTTCAGGACGCTGGCTACACAGGCTTAGCTTCTTCCTCAGCTGTGGGCCACTGCCAGGATGTGAGGATCATAAGAGTGTCTAGTGGAACACTGAATAAATGGTTAGCACCAATGGGCTGTTGTAAGCTCTCTAATGCTATTCCTGTTACCCATGGACTTCTTTGAGCTTTGGACCCTGGCAAAGGGAATTCTGTACTAGTCTTATCAATAACCTTGCTCCTTAGGCTCAAATCTTGGTTTCTTAAGATGAACTACTGAGGAATGTAATAATTAGAATTAAAGTATGAGGCTGCTAGTCGCTTTAGTAACTTTATTCCAGAGAGGGAAATGTAGGAAAGAGGTACAGAATTGCCTAGCTAAATACCCTAATTGCTGTTTTGATGGATTGAAGCTCACCACTGACAAAATCTCCTTCAGGTCCAATCTCCATTCAGAAAAGCATGAGAGTGTCTCTTCAGAGCCTTGGTCACACCTTTATAAGCAGTTTTCTCCACCCATTAGCTCTCCCATGTCCCATCTCAGGAACCAATCATAGTTCCTTAATTTCCTGGCACTGCCCAGGGAGGGCAGTGCTTGTGGGATCAGTTTCCCATCTCATTGGTTGCAACTCCCTTTCTCTGAGGGCCTGTCTATCCCTGCACATCTCAATGGTAAAGGATCTCCAATTCCCTGATTGATTACATCAAAACAAAGGGAAGGCAATTCTTTTCTCACAGGTAACACCTCAATCCTAAGCTTGATCCCATGCTGAAGAAACCTATCAAACTCTGGCTCATATGCTGGGCTCTGGCAAGTAGTAGTATAAGTAGCTAAACTCTTAACCAGTATGAAAGTAGATTGGAGAGATGAGGGAAATCATTTAGACTATTTAAACCAGAATAATTTGCTATCAAGAAAATAAGTATCTTTAGGACCTGAAACATCCAATCAATCAAGTATTTATTTGGCTGAGATACCCTGCTTCATTCTGTCTTCTGTTGGCTCTGTCACTACAAAATTTATTTTAAAGCATTTTTTTTATTTTGTGGTTCTTTGGAAGTAACTTTGAGTGAGCTTAGAATATTCCTTACTCCATCATCTTGGCTGCCTGAGGTGGAAGTCCAATCAAGTATTTATCAAGTGATTCCTTTGTGCAAGGTATTGGGATATAAAACTATGACCCAGTTCAATAGTTAATCATGTCATTTCCCTTTATCTATGTAGATATGGTCATTAAGTAGGAGAGGCAGCATGGTACAATGGAAGGAACACTAGATTTGCAGTCAAATGACCTGTATTCAAATCTTAGTTCTGCTAATCATTACCTGTGTGCCTCTAGCCAAGTTGCTTTATCTCTGTAGGCTTCAGTTTCCTTGTCTGTAAAATAAAGGAATTGAACTAGATGACTTCCAAGGTCCCTACTAGTTCTAAATCTATGAGCCTATGTAATAGGGCTAATAATTAGAAGGGGGAGCTAAGTGATTAAGGTATTAGTTGGGAGTTCAGTGTTTAGTGGGATGATGCTCACAGTAAAGCCCCATTTCTTGCTCACATTTTCCATTTTTTTATTTTCAACACCAATAGTTTCTCCTTGACCAGATTCCAGAGGCAGTCTCTGAAATAAAACTGATCATCTTTGTTTAAAGGGTTTGGGGAGTTACAGGTGAAAGGTATGGAGTCAAGTACTAGCATACTCATACTCTTCATTTGTTTTGTTGCAAATTCATTTGTTCTGTCAGTCACTCAGCAAATTACCACCAACTCAGTTCTCCACTACATTATGTAGAGAATAAGAATACTCACAATTTGGGGGGAGGTTTTAAAATATCTCTAAAATCTTCCAATCTTCCGAATCTTTGAAAAAAGAACCATTGTTATGAGAACAAAATAAAACAAAACAAAAAGAATCTCCCTTTCTGTTTGTGAGCAACATTTTATAATTTCTAAAGGATTTTCCATTAATTTCCTTGATATTCCCTGCCCAGTTATAGATGCCTTGCTATCTGTTTTATATTAGCTCAGCTTCTATATGCATTCCAAGGATGCAATGCCTTTTAATTTTATTGTACAAACAACAAAAAAGGGGAGAAAGAAAGAAAAGAAAAGAAGAAAATCAAAAATCTGTCAGTTCCAGCATGATAAGGAAATCTTACCCTGTTGTAAACATACAGAATTCAATGTGTGAGGCTTAGCAAAAAGGAGTTGTGCTAAAACTGGGCCAGGATTTGGTGTGTTTATTTCTCAGAGGTCTTGTAGGAAGCAAAGTAAGAAAGAAAAAAGACAGATGCATTTTCTTAGAATTATCTCTCTCTCTCTTTTTTTTAATGGAGAGGTGGTTATTAACCTACTTGAGAATGAGTTCACATTCCCATTGAAGCTTAGAGACATGGTTTGATGTTCATTACTCTACTCCCAGATGAACAGTAAGTCTCTGGAACGGTACTTACAGCCTGTAATAATATTACTGCTCAGTCTACTACATGGTCCCTCAGTCATTTTTTCAATTAAAAAAAGGACCGATGCTCTATTAACCTTCTGCCTGCTACTCCATCCTTCATATCGCCTTTGGACTGGGATTGCAGGCCTTGTATGAAAAAAAAAAGGCATATATTACTGTAAACCACCTCCAAGTTTTCTGTCATTAGAAAGATGAAGTATCATTTTTTTCATTTAAAAATACAAGACAGTTTATCAAATTCACAGCCCCTGGACCCCTCCTGGAATCTCTTTGTTACCAAAGAGATGCAGTGTAACTCCCACCCACTTGGCTTTGAGCTCACCTGCGATAGACTGTGCTGAAGATTTGTAGAGGAACAGTTCTGAGCTCAGAAGGTAATGCTGGGAAGTATTGACATTTTGCTGACAGCCTCTCCTCTGTGAAACAGTGGCCTCTGCTTTCCAGATGCTGGGGCAGTAAATACAACCATACACCCCAATAGATCAGCCTTCCTCTAGGGAAAAATCTAGCTGCTTAGTGAGTCCTCCTTCCTGTTGGCTCATGTGGGACTGATGGAAAGGTCAGTGGATCACAAAGACCACACTGTATATTCATTCATCAGAGCTTTCTTTACTTTCCTATTCTAACTAGAGCTGCCCAAGGCAGCTGAACAGTTAAAATCAGTTCTCCAGAAAGTATCTTCAACTTTTGAGCCTAGCATAATCTGAAAGCTTGAATTTCATAATAATCCTCATCTCTAGGGTTCTTGGAGATATCCATTTTGGAAAGGGTTTCCTTTGATCACTAGGAGTGACTTTCCCTCCCCTC
>NC_077229.1:433072863-433235363 GCF_027887165.1 Monodelphis domestica | reverse complement strand
GGTCTAAACAAGAATTACAGGCTGAGCAATCACCTTAAAAAAAAAAATAACCTTAGCTCCCATTTTAGAATTGATACTGTGTATTGGTTCCAAGGCAGAAAAATTGTAAGGACCGGGCAAAGGGAGTTAAATGACTTCCCCAGGGTGGCAATAGCTCAGAAGTATCTGAAGCCACATTTGAACCCTGGACCCAGTCTCTAGGCCTGGCTCTCAATCCTCTGAACCCCTCGCTGTCCTCTGATCAGCTCTTTACATGATGTCTATCCGACTCCCTAGCACATGTAGACAACTGCCATTCTTGGTCCATTTTGTTTTCCTTTGTGGATGGCCTTCCCTGAGGAGGCTCCTCCTCCTAGATCTAGAGACTGATGAAATCTGTACCATTTCAACTGCAAACTGCAGCATCTGGAGAAACTGACCCTCTACAGGAAATCCCTCTTCCATCTGAATGCCTGTGATAGCCTCCGTGACAGAAGCCAACACCTTGGGTGAGCATATGTCCCTTTTGTCATGCTTCACTTCGTAGCAATAATCAGAGGCTTGTCAAACAAAGTTATCTCTGTTGTTTCAAGGAATCGCGTATGATTTTGACATATGAATGAGAGACAACTTGTTGGAGGAAAGCCTTTATGGTGTCATTTTGCTCAATTAAATCAAGTGCTTTTTAAAATAGTTAGCAAGCATCAAGCGCAGTGGGACCCTGTGTTCTTTGTATCTTTCAGTCAACTCTGTGTATCTAAAGGAGGAATTCTATGATACTGCCCCTCCCTTTCCTCTAGGATGTCCTTTATATATTTATTTATTTATTTATTTATTTATACATATATATACACACACATATGTGTGTGTGTGTGTAAACGCTTCTCAAGAAGATGTTGTAGGAAAATAGATGAATAGGTCCGTCAGCCTAGGCATGGCCTAGTCATCTATTTGAATTATTGCTATTTTCCTCCATGGTTTAGAGTAAAATAAATAAAATGTGAAGAGCACAACAGGTGGCTGATCCCCCTTAGCAGCTCTCACCACGTCACAAGAGGTTAGGTCGGGTGTGCAGCCAGCAAGATTTACGTGCAGAATCATGGGGGATAGTAGACTCTGTGAGGGCAGAACTTCGTTAATCTGGTAAGTGGGTACACTGGATAGTATTCTTTTTTCTTTCTTGTATTCTCTGTTTCTCTCTATTCTTCAGATCCAAACCCTTTATCTTCTAGATGGGATTCAGTTCAAGGCTGGTGTCCGACTTGGCTGACAGGGGACATATGAGACAGAGAGTGAAATAATACGGTAGGGTTTTATTAGAGGAAAAGAGGAGGCAAAGGGGAGTGGGAGGGAGGCCGATGGCAGTAGAAGGGGCAATAGAGTGGGGGGAGGGGGTTAGGGAAAGTGAAGGGGGAGCCCCAAACCTGTGGATAGCAAGGGAGCTAGGGAGGTGAGAAGAAGATGGAGAATGGCTTCTGGTCATGGTGTAGTAGTCACTCCAAAGGAGGTTCTTTAGAGACTAGCTAGGATCAAATAAGAATAGCCTGGCAAAGAATGGAGCCTGATCTGGCAGCAACTCCAGCACATCAATTGGTTAAAGAGTCAGAAGCACCTCCAACTCTCCTTTACTTCCTTCTTTTTTTTTTCCTGTCCTCCAGAAGTGACCCCAGGTGGGTCCCAGACATGCAGGGTCTGCCTCTATCTTCTCTATGACCTTGTGGGAGGAGGGGAACAGGAGAGGAGAGTACTGAATAATTCAGAACTATCCCTCCAACATCCTGAAAGGGAACGCTAGGAAAAGCTTTGAGAGACTGAGGGCTACAAGAAAGGAAAAATGAGCAATTAAAAATTTTTTTGCTGTGCTTAAAATGAGGGATCATGCCTGTGTGATCATGTAAATATAGAAGACTGGCTGAAAGAGAGAGATCTCAGAAGCAGAAAGGAGGCAATGGGTCACAGAAATTATCTTGTAATTTTCGATCATTTGTAGCAGAATTCTGTTGCCGAATTCTTAGAATTCAGAAGCAGGACCAACTTCCTTCTGTCTCAGTCTCTCCCAATCGAAGGCTTGCTGAATTTTCATGAGTTGTCCTTAGGCATAGGAAACTCCATCACTGCCTAATTGATTAAAATGGCGACCTATTTCCTATGGGTGTGTGGAAAGGCAGGCTTGAGCTGGGTGCTGGCTGCTGTCACTTCTGCAGTATCCTAAGTCTCAGCTGGGAAAGCCAAAGTCTCATCTCAGCTACCATTTTTCATTAGTGATAATTCCTGGAATTTTCCTCAAGCATTTAGTATCTTCCCCTCCTTCAGATGCCTTGAGAATTGGTCTTATTTATTCTGCCTCTAGCATGGTTCTCCTCTGTGTTTATTTCTTCCAGTCCCTCTTTGTTCTCTTTAGTGTAATTCCATTTCTTTTGCAGCCTCATGACAACATGGGACTGTGGTCATCAATACAATACAACAACTCCTGCTCTTTCCATCTCATTCCCACCAACTTGCAATGGTTTATACGTACTCTCCTCATTTTGTGTCTTCTTTGGAGCAAGACCTTCCTAACTGGTCTCCTCTCTAGGGCAGGGTTGTTTTGTTTTTTTTTTTAACCCTTACCTTCCATTTTAGAACCAATACTATGGATTGGTTCCTATATGGGCTAGGCAATAGGAGTTAAGTGACTTGCCCAGAGTCACACAGTCAGGAAATGTCTGAAGCGATAGGAAAAGAGTTCTTAACCATTTTTGTGACATGGACACCTAGGTAAATCCTCTGGAGCCCTTTTCCAAATAATATTTTTAAATGTATAAAATAAATTAACACAGGATTGCAAAGGAAACCAAAGACTAGTGAAAATAAACCAATTGGTTTTTCCCCCATCCAAATTGCTGCATACCCTATAGCCTATCTCTGGACATGAGGTGGAGAATTCTTGCTTTAGGGTCTCCTTCCTCTAATCCATTCTCTACCCTATGACCAGATTAATTTCTCGAAGGAACATTTTTCATCACATGAAGTTTTATGCTCAGAAATCCTCCATGTTAACCACTGTTTTATAACACAAGGCCTGCACTCCATAGATGGGCTTTAAAGCTGCTCCTCAGTACGAATACTACACTTGATCTCAAAAGGCCAAGAAGCAATCCTCCATCTGAATAGAAAACTCTGCTAATTTAAATTTGTGTTTGACAAACTTGGGGCCATGGAATCATCACTGAGGAAACAAAGCTTGACTGTGAGCTTTAAACATGAAAGTCACCTCTTCAAGCACTAGCATTGTCCATAGAATATCTGGGAGCTGTGTGTGTTACCTCAGTCAAAAAAAGCCCATCGTTCTCCTCAAAAGGGTCTCTATGTTGTATAATTGAAAATCTGTTACGCTAAAAAAGAACTACATTTCCCAGGGGCCCACTCACTTCCTGTCATTACATACTTCCTATAGATAGGGGAAATTAGGTGGGGACCTGGAAGGTCCCACCTCTTTACTTCTAGTCCCAAGCTTGGTGGTGGTAAGGCGGGTGTTTGAACTGGCTGATCAACCATGGGCACGTGGTTTTTATACCCTCTTTATTCCTTGATTTCTAATGATCATTAAGAAACCTCTTAAAATATAATATTTTTATTAGAGATTTAATTTTTATAATGCCCACTCTCATATTTATACATATATATGTATTCATGCTCATACTACTTATTCCTCAAACCCCAATTCAAATCCTACACATTCTTAAGATGTGATTGTCCTTGACTATACCAACCCATAGCACTTTATCTCTTCTGAAACTCTTATAATTCTTCATACCTCTTGTTTGACACTTCACCATTTATTGCCTTGTATTATCTATTATTTTCATATACATTGGTCCTTTCTCCATAGCTCGTGTCATCTTCTTAAGGGAAGAATCCCTCCCTTCTACATATTTGTAGACAGCTAGGTGGCAGAGTGGATAGAATGACAGAACTAGGGTCAGGGAGACCTGAGTTCAACACTGGCCTCAGACATTTATGAGCTATGTGACCCTGGGCAAGTCACTTAAACTCGCTTGCCTCAGTTTTCTCATTTGCAAAATGAGCTAGAAAAGGAAATGGAAAACCATTTGGGTCCCCCTGCCAAGAAAACCCAAATGGATGTAGACTCTAAGCAATCACCTTGATGGAAATATTAATAATATGGGAATAACATATGTAAAACCCAGTGGAGTTGCTCATTGGCTATGGGAGGGGGGTGAGAAGAGGGTAGAGAAAGAACATGAATCATGTAACCATGGAAAAATATTCTAAACTAACTAATTAAATAAAAGTCATGATAGAAAAAAAAATAAAATAAAATTTGACCTTAGGAAGGCAGAGTCACAGAAAATTTGGAAACTAATAAAATCTTCAGCTATTGTAGATTTTAAAAAACAACAGATTTTTAAAGCTAGAAGATAATGACAATCTGCCATATGTATACAATATATCATTCAGAATTATTCTCTGCAATTACTTCCCTCCATGGTTTCTCAGTCTTTTTGGAATTTGGCTTTGTCTTGAATTTTTTATGTCAATTTTTTTACCCTTTGATAAATACTGAAGTTTTAATATGAAAATAAGAAAAAAGAAAACCCTCAATAGGGTCAAGAAGAAGAGATGACTGAAAACTACTGAAGAACAACAACAACAATCACAGTGCCTATCACAAGATTTTCTCCAAAGTAGTTGTTCAATCAACATTTTTTTTATTGTTATTGATTGGAATTCAATTCTCCCAACCCTCAGTTCCAAGCTCTTTCAATCAAAAAATTCGATCAATGAATCAATATAGATTTTGACCACAACACAACTACTACTATTCTGAAGGAACATACTTGATAATATAAGAGTAAGGCATCTTCCCTAGGTGGAATCCCTATAGAAATTCATCAGCCATAAAGATAAGAGAGGCAGAAAGAAAGGGGTTAAAGTGCGGGATCCTAGAAAAATAAAGACAGACACTCACTTCTAAGTGATTTCTATTTTAATATATCCCCTTACATTGACTTTTTTAAAAATTATGCTGACCCACATTATTCAGGGCTGAAGATTTGTAGAAAAATATTATAATCTGAAAACTTCTCCAGCATGACCAATCACACGCGCTCACACACACACACATACACACAATCTAGGGATGCTGAATGAAAGTTTAGCTGTATTTGTAGCCATTGTTATGTGCTCCAGTGAACCAATGAAGCAAGGATTCTTTCTGTGTGATCAACCTGCCTCAGGCTTCCCCGGTAATGCGGCCTTCATGGAAATCCCACATCTGCGGCCAGTCTTGCAGCCCACTGATGAGCAGGTGAGGCTGATCGGGAAACTGAAAAACAGAGAAAATGACACTGAAATTAGTAATCAGGACGGGGACAACCGAAGCCCTCCCCGGCTTCCAGTTTTCCATGGTAAACATTCCCTGGAGAATACATGCGCCTGACCCTAAAGTTTCTCCATTTTCCAAGTCAATGCACTTGATGGGAACTCATCTTCTTACCCTCTCTTTGATTACATACCCTGTAGATATTTAGCTGGAGAACTGTTGCCCATTTAGGATGTGTTGAATTCATTTCTTCATTTCCACTTATGAGCTTATGGAAGGGATGGCGAGGGGCCTGGTCTCTTTTTGTTGTCCCTTTTCTATCCCCACGTGCCCTTCCCCTGAATGGTGTCCTCCCCGCCACCCAGTTTGACCTCCGGGAGGTTAATGACTGCACGCATATTTCTGTTCTATGTCCCCAGCCACTCTGATATTTTAAATTTGTCTTCAACAAACTTTGGGCCATGGAATCATCATTTAGGAAACAAAGCTTAACGGTGAGCTTTTAAGTTGTTGTTTTTTTCCTCCCAATTTTAGCCAGCTAGTAAAAATCAATACAGCCCTGTTACCATCTGTAGGCCACCTGACAGCTTATGAATGATCAATGGGGCCTGCACCCAGGCTGCCAGAAAGACAGGCTCTCCGGTGACCAGCAGGGCCCAGCCACTGGGAAAGAGCATTTCTCTTCTGCTGATTCAAAGGCTTCCTTTCTTGGAGGTTTTGAGGGGGGAAGAAAAAAGGGGCATCTCTGCTTTGGGGAGAGTACTCCCAGAGAAAGGAACTTCTATCCAAAAGGCCAACAAAGCGGATGGGAGAATCGGAGGCCAGGGATATGCACTGAGTCCCTTATTCCCCAAAGGCTGATTGAATGGGACAATCTGCCACAAGGGTGATTTGAATCTAAGGGCAATTAAACAGGAGTTCCCAGAGCAAGGTTCTAATATATGACCTTAATTTGTGCACCTTAACACCTGGGCCATAAATCAATATATTTTTAAACTTTTATCTTCTGGCTTACTATCAGTTCTAAGACAGAAGAGAAGCAAGGGCTAGGTAATGGAGGTCACATAGCTAAGGAGTGTCTGGGGTCCTATTTGAACCCAAGTTCTCCAGACTCCAGGCCTGGTGCTCTATCTACCATGCTACCTAACTGCCTCACCATCTTATTTTTCATGGTGAATTTAGGGTGGGATTTGGAGTCAGGAAGATATGAGTTCTAATCCTACCTCACACACTTACTGCTCATATGACTTTAAATTGGTGACTTGACTTTTCTTGGTCTCAATTTCCTCATCTTAAAATGAGGAAAAATAATAAAACCCAATTTTGCAAGACTGTAAAGATTGAACAAGATAGCATGTCACTCTGTAAATGCTAATTATTACTATTATCATAATCATATTATAATTATTATTATCACCAAAAATAGAAATAGCTCAAAACTATCACCAGTAGCAAGACAAACACAACATTCACTTTTAGAGTAGAACCCTTGAAAGGCAGACATTTTCTAAGATCTAGCTAATAATAATAATTGGCACTATAATATCATGTAATATATAATATTAATATGTAATACATCATATTAACACATAATAGATGATATTATAATATTGAATTGTAATAATATATTTCATATTATATAATAAAACAATATTGATACATAATATATTGCATATCATTATAAAATAGCATAATATTTATATATAACAATATGTTAGAGGTCATATCATAAAATAATATTATATTAATATATAATGTATCATATGATTATTAATATATAACAATGTATTGTCTATTCTATCGTAAAATAATTATATTGATATATAATACTGTATTATATATTCTGTCATAAAATAACATATATAATAATGTTATAGGTTATATAATAAAATATTATATTGATATATAACAATGTATTATCTACTCTATCATAAAATAATGTGATATTGATACATAATATTGTACTATTCTATCATAAATCATCATAAATTGTATTATTCTATCATCGTATATTCTATCATAAAATAATGATATTGATATATAATACTGTATTATCTATTCTATCATAAAATAATATATAATAATGTTATAGGTTATATAATAAAATAATATATTGATATATAATAATGTTTTATATATTCTATCATAAAATAATATTATATTGATATAACATGTTATAGATTATATCATAAAATAATTTAATTACTAATAATTGACATTCATATAAAAACTTTGAGATTTACAAAGCATTTTAGGTACTGTTTCTCATTTGATCTTCAGAACAACAGTCTAAAGTAGGTGCTATTATTATTCTCATTTTACAGATGAAGAAACTGAGACTCAAAAGTTTAAAAAAAGACTAGTCCGGAGGGGCCCCACCATTACTTATCTGTGGCAAAATCAAAAACCAGTTTTTCATGGCTCCCAAGTGCAGGGCTCTGTCCACAGCAGCAAACTGACTCACCAACCATATTTATGATCCAAGGCTACAGAGGAAGCTTTGCACAGTCATAATAATTTTGATTATTATATTATATTTGTATATAATAATTATATATGCATTTAATAATTACAATCAGCATTTCTGATTCCTTCAAGTTCTATGTGGAAAGTAAATCACCTGGAATTCAGAAGACCGCCCAGCACCAGGACCCACACAGACATGAGGGAACCCAAACAGGGAAGGAAGAAACACAAACCAGGCCTCCACCCCCTCTCTCCACCCCACCTCCCCGGCCTTTTCAAAGCTGCAGTCTGAACCATATTGTCACTCCCAAGCCAAGTTTGACTTCTAAAGAAATCTTTTCAAGATGTACAAAGCGGCAGAGCCCAGCGGAGCCATAAGCACTACCATCTGCCACACCAGGCCCCGTCCCATAATCCCTCAGTCTGCCAAAGTACCTCTTAACAGAGTTGCCTGCTGTGCCCAGTGAAGAATGAGCATTAGGTAATGACCTACAAAGAGTGTGGTTCTGCCAGAGAGTACACCCCCCCTACACACACACACACACACACACACACAGCCCTGGGCCTAGGCCCCTCAGCATTTCTAGCAGGCCCAGTAGAGGCCCCAATGTTAACATGGGAGGTGGTGGTTGGGCTACCTGTGAGATCTGTGACAGGCAGTATGTAGGTCCACGGTGAGAGGAATAACTATTTTAGAATCAAGAAAAAATCTGTGACAAGTTCTTTGAAAGGCACCTGGGGAAGCTGTCCTCCAGCTTCCCACCAATAAGTGAGCTTTGTCTCATTAATCCACGGAGGAAAAAAAAGCCTAAGAGATTTCTGTGCTTGGATTCAAAGCACCCAAGATTGAAATGCCTCTGACTTTGGGGCCATATCAAGTCCTTGCCTAACAATGATTCATGGAATTCGGTGTGGGAGTATAAGTATTTTTCTCCTTTCCTAGAAGGCAGACACCATTCTCATAGGAAGTGGATAGTGGATAGAGGGGGCGCCCTGGAGTTCAGGAAGGCCTCAGACACTCTCTCGCTCCCTCAATGCATCCTCCAAGGTTGCCTTGAAATTAAACAACAGTGAATTTTGATTGGGTACTTAATAATCTGATAAGCAAGAAACTTCTCACATTTTTGTGGGGTGACCAGAAACCTGGACCAAAAACTTATGGCAAAGCCATTAAAAAAAGAAACTTTGGGCCAAACTTACCCCAATCAACTTAACAATGAACAACTATCAGATTGAACACTTCTTAAACTGTCTGTCATTTTAGCATTAGTTTCATCTGCTCCAGTGGATTTTCGTTTTGACAGTTATAGATTTAATATATAAATGATATATAATAAATGATACATATGAATAAAAATGAATATTATTTCACTTTTAAAAATAAAGATAATAAGTTCAAGAAAAATAAGTATACATTTAATTGTGGAAAAATGTCAATTGTCAAAAGTCATAATAATTCTGGGTTCAATTGTTTAAAACTTGAGGCTTTGGGAAATTGGCTTACTATATTATACTTTACAAAATGAATTAAACTGAGAACCATACTTACTTTTAACCACCACACAAAGATTCACTTTAAGTTGACATACGACGGTCAAAGGCAGCATGATACAACCCTTCTTTATCGTGAATCTACACTTAACAGGGACTATGACAGATTATGCCTTTGTCCAAATCTGATATGTACCTGTGTAAATATGATCTTGTATATGTACATCATAGCAAATGGATGCTATATTGTATTCAATGGTAGTTGGCATTGTGGATTTTAAAGTGTTGTGGCCAGGGGAACTGCATCCCCCAGCATGCCCCAGGGGTCCCGCCCCCTTACTTCCTGGTGTGGGATTGGTCTTGAATGGGCCAGTCCCATGCTGGGGGAGGGACCACACCCCCTACTTCCTGGTGTGGGATTGGTCTTGAATTAAGGAGCCATGCCCCCTACTTCCGAGGACAGGATTGGTCTATATGAGAACAATCTACGCCTAGGAGGGGACTTTAAATCTAACTGGATTCAAAGTTTAGCGGAGTTAGTTAATTTCAGGCGGAGCAAACTCCAGTTTTTCTTATTTCATTAAAGTTAATCAGATAAAAGAAAAAGGTTGTGTTTGTTTTTGTTTTTGTTTTTATTTCAGCATAAATTTCCCATACTAATCTTACTTTGGTTGACTTTGATTTGAATCTTATTTTCACTTTCAAAAATGAATGTATTTATTTAGAAGTTATACTTAGAAACTTCCAATAATCTTGGCAATTGCTATGAGCCCTGATGGGAAAGTCTCCTGTCTCCCCCCAAGGGGATATATTCCAGAGTTTGGAAAATGCTGTCCTAGAGAAATAATGAGAATGTGTTGATTACATTCTCTGGAGAGGATATCCAGGAGAACAAGGAGAGGAATATTCTAGGCTGTGAATTCTCAGTAATAGATGGGTTGGACTAATTAACCTCTGATGATCTTTCTGATTCTGAAATTCTGAGATCCTGTGCAGGAATGTATGCATGTAGTGCTATATTCACTGGTAGAGGAAGTGCTTTTATCAATGAGATAATGAACTCACTGAAGAGCATGGATGCATCCAATGGTGGGTGGGGTTGAGGCAGTTGGGAAAGCAGAAACTAGCCATTCCCTCATAGATGGTTTCCACTTTCCTCTCGGTAGAGTCACTCTTTCCAAACTCCTTCAATGCCTGTCCATCTTCTTTGGAGACTGTGGTATTCTATGACTCACAACCATATATTGCCAGACATCGTTAATGAGGGAATGAAAAGGGAACAGGCAGATTTTCAAAAAGGATATCTAGAACAGATCACATCTTTATAGTCATACAATTGACTGAAACATATAGAGAATATAAGATCCAGCTGAGTTGATTTTTATTGACTATATAAAAACGAAATTTGATTCAGTTGAGCAAGATATCATTTTGCACATAGTAGGTGTTTAACAAATATTTGTTTAATTTCAAGTGGATTCCTGCAATGCTATTTTTATGGGACAGAATTAACCAGATATCCTGTGACATCTTGGTAAAGTCATTTGTGACCTTTTCAACCTTTAAGTCTGGCACAGATTTCTCTGGATTGTAAATTTAATATTGAATTAAGTATTGAATGACAGTATAGTGCATTATGAAGATTGAAAGACTGTTGATAACTCCCATATGGGAAGAAGAGAATCAGGGCAGCTGGTGACTAGTGCATGTGCTAACTCCATAATTAGAACCATGAGAGACAGGATGGCATAATAGAGAGAATGCTGGCCTTGAAGTCAGGAAAACTCAGGTACAAATTCCAATTCATTCCGACATTTCTAAGTTATAAAATCTTAGGTATCATTTAGTCTCTTGAGCTTCAGACTGCTAATCTAGAAAATAGGTATAAAAATAAAGAGACAAAGCATTTAATAAGCACCTATTATTATCCAGGCAGGGACAGCTAAGTGATAGAGTACTGGGTCTCGTGTCAGGAAGACTCATCTTCATGAGTTCAAATCTGACCTCAGATACTTACTAGCTATGTGACTCTGGGCAAGTCACTGAATCCTGTTTGCTTCAATTTCTTCATCTGTAAAGTGATCTGGAGAAGGAAATGGCAAACCACTCCAGTATCTCTGCTTAGAAAACACTAAATGGAGTCACAAAGCAATACACAACTGAAAAGATTGAACAACAACAATAATATGCCAGGCACTGCTTGGGGAATACAAATTAAAGGGGTGAAAAAATGAAGGAATCATGACCAGACAATAAATAGTAATCCCAGTCAGAGACTCACAAATCAGAAGGAAATTCCCAGGGAAGAATCTTCATGGAATGAAGGAGTATGCTGGGGAGATGGAACAGTCTGGAGAGTCGGAATGATGGTTGATAACATGGAGAAAAGGATTGCACTGACTTCACAGAGTTGGGAGGCAGGATTGGGGTGATTCAAGTGAGAGAGTGTACATAAAGCACTTTGCAAGACCTACAGAAATGCCAGCTATTATTATCCCCGTATAGGCTTTGAAATAAAGCTATAAGCCCTCCATTTACACAAAGTACTCGGGCCATTTATAAGACCAAGAAACATTGGTAAGGCTTGGAATTCCAAGATATTATCTAATGCTTGGTAACTTTGGGATGTAATTCTGTTCATTCCAAAAAAAAAAAGCAACTGTAAAAAAATCTCTTACAGATCTCAGTAATGTGGCACTCCACATGCAAAAACTGGCATACTCTCCAAATTTGACCAAGGATCATCAGCCCTTTTCCAGAGAGGCTCACTGATTGACCCCAAACAATTTCCACAAATGGACCATAATATATAAGAACTAGTAGTTCAGCAAAAAGAATGCTGTGTGTGGCAGGCACTCTCTTGTAATGATCTTCTGGGCTCTGGCCTAAGCATTATTCTAACCCTTGAAGGTAATATTTGAGGCTCCCCTTTTCACAGAGGGTCATAATTCAGGAGTGGAAGTCAGGGAAACAACATGGAGCAAAAATCAAAGTAAAGCTTGCCAGGAAGAAAGATGATGATGATGAGAAGAAAAGTTCAAAATGGAAAGCTAAAGCAAATTAGTCTTCTTTAGTGCTGATATGGATTCTGAAAATAGGCATAGTTTTAGAGAAGAGAGAATTTCTGAACTCAAGACTAATGAAAGGTCTCTAGAACATGGAAATCTCACAACTTGAATAGCCACCCATTATATCATCCTGTTTTGACCAATAATTCTAGTCTGGACCTGTCCAAGACACTCATCTTCATGTATTCCTCCTGACCTTCCATGCATTGTGCACAGGCCCAGAAGCATCCTAAGCAATGACTTCTGATCAGTTCAGATCTTGGTAAAGAATCTCGCTCACCAAGATGTGAAATAAAAGGAGAAGGTCCAGGACCAAACACTGAGTGGGGATTCCCCAATACTTAACTAATCCTTTCTTTCATATTCATTCTATTGACTCCCCCAGTATTTTCATAACTAAGCTAGATCAACCTAGCTAAATACCTAATGCCCCATCTCATTTCCTATCATGTAACTCATCCCAACTCATGTAATCAGCAAAATCAGCTCATCCATTCAGCAAAAATAGTTTCCAAATTCCAAGAGCTTTTTCTACCTACAGACCAAGGTGCTACATGTGCTGTCTTTCACCTCTATGTCTATGATATCCTTTTTTTTTTTAGCTCTACTGATAGGAGTCACATAAATTCTATGAGATTTAGTCCCATTTTAGAGACTGGAGTTCATCTAACCCTATGACAGTGATCTGGGGATTCAAATTGTAGTCAATGTTGCCGGTCCTGAGTTAGTACCTCAGTTCCCTTCATTGAGCCCTTGCCTTTTTCTTTGTAAATTATTTCTGTTTTTTGGGCCCCAGTTCTAGTCCTTGGTTCATGTCCACTTAGTGAATCCTTGACCAAGTTTGCATCTTGTAGTAAACCGGTGCCTCCAGGAATGGACTTTTGACTGGTAAAAAAAAAAATCTTAATTTTTCCAAGGACTGGTTTTGTACCCCTGGACCCAAGACCCTTTGCTGAATCCCTGCTCTGGCTGCAGAACTGAAGCTCAGTTTGGCTGACGTGTCTGGGTTACCACTTGTTGCCTCAGGTTTCATTCCTACTTGCCTGGACCTATGCTTATGCCTATGACCTAGGATTCTTCCAATCCCATGCTTTGGCAACTGAGTCCTTCCCCAGTCAAGATAAACATTTGGGGCATGTTCATTGGGCCAGGCTCTTGTAGAAAATCATCACAATATGATATGGCAAAAAGAGTGGCATCAAAAGTCTATGACTTGCTACCTTGTGTAACCTTGAGCACTTAATTCCTCTTGGCCTTAGTTTCCTCATCCATAAAATGAGGGAGTTTCACTAGATGACCTTTATGGTCCCTTCCAGCTGTCCCTGCTTCTGTCCCAAAGTGACTTTAACCAAAAGAACCTGATAAACATAGTAAACACTGTTTCTCCTGAGAATTATATTTCCAAATGTTTGTGAATCATTCTTAAATTGGGAGGAAGGAGAACATAGATATTGCCCACATACTGATGAAAAAACAACAAACTTCAAAGGTCAAGAATCCTACCATACCTGGTAAGAAAGGCAAAAGACCAGTGGAACTGAATGTAAAGGATAATTTTAGCATTGTGGCCTAAATTATATTAATTATGGGTCACTATGGATATCCCAAATAATAAAAAAATTTACCAAAGTCAGTCTGGAAATTTATGGTGATTTAATTAGTATAGTGGAAATAAATTTAAGAAGGGAGAAGGAAAGGGTGTAGGATTTCTCTCGCCTGGCTTGTGCCGGGTGGGAAGATTAGAGGCTCAAGAAGGCAAGGTTTTGGAGAGTAAAAGAGAAAGGAATCAGCCTGAATTCCAAGAGGGCTCAGCCAAGATGCCTGAACCTGAATTAGCTCAAGGGCAAACTCACTGCCAAAACCCAGACAAATAGCTGCCACCACGCCAAGATGTTGGAACGCTTAGCATGCTGCCAGCCAGAGACGCCTCTCCGGAAAAAGAGGCCAAAGACAGGAAGTGATGTGCCCTATATAGACAGTTTTATGTCACTTTCCTGTGTCTCACCTGTACCAGTGTTAGCTTAGCTTGACTTAGGACAGCCCAGAGGTCTGTCTGCTGTTTCTGCACATGTCTGTTGAAGGCCATTTTCTCAGATACTTAATCCTTGAGTATGGTGCAGACATTCCTGACCTTGTTAAACTAAGAGGGTGGAGAAATGTAGAATTTCCAAGACTTGATTCTGTTAGACCAAGTATCTCCATTGTTACTAATCAGGAAATACCTAAATCAGATCTTCTAAAGTATGGTCTGAGTAGGGTGGAGTAGTTTTAAAATTCACATGTGGAAATATCCCAGCATCTGTCCAGTGCTAAAGCTGACCAGTGCCAGCAAATAAAAGCAGGAAGAGACAGTCGTTTTTTAGTTAGTGTCATAGACTGGTCCATTATCTTCCTGTTTACTGTGCTAGTTGTTGTGAAAGGAGGAAAAGAGGAAAAGCAAGTAAGCCGGGTGAAACCTTTCTGGAACAGAAAGAGTAGTGCAGCTGGGGGAGTCTGGTATTCCCAGATAGCTTTCACTGTGTGTCTGTCTTTGTCTGTGTATTCCCATACAATGTGTGTCCTGGATGGGTGGGTGGGTGGGGGAACTTTGTGTGCTAGACTGTGTTCCCTAAGGTCTCGCACAGATTCAGCACTAAAGGGTTTGGAGCTGATGAGGCAGAGATGGTCACATCCTCTAAGATGCCTTCTTGGCCTTGACTCTCAGCTGTGGCTCTGCCCATCAGAGCTGGAATAGGAGCTGAGAGCTGCAAGCGAGCCCCGCCACTTTCAAACACCCTCACCCCCACCCCAGTCAGCTCCTCCTCCATTCCTATAGCTCCCTAGTTCTACAAAGCAGCAAGATGGTATACTTGTAATGCTTCATTAAGCCCAATTGAAAGAATTGAAGGGAAACAGAGAAGAAAGTGGATGCTCCTTAACATGAAGTATGCAACCTTGTTCAGGCTGATTATTTGCCAGGGAACTCTCTAATTGGACATTTTGCACATGTAATGGGGAAGGTTCCCTGCTCCCTGGTAGTCATGAGGTTTGGGAAAAAGACATTTGTTGAGGAGGGTAGATTTGTCAATTAAGCACTCACCGCCTGCCGCTGAGGCAATCATTATTCCCCTGAGGAGAGGCCTTCCCTCACAGCCACACTAGGGCTCCACCATTGTCAGGTCCAGCTGAAAAGCTGGAAGATTAGTCACCGAGTCAGTTTCAGACATGTTGAACGTGTCTGAAAACGAGGGGAAATCACCCAGGATTTGTGAGAACTACTTTCAGTTTAAACCTTTGATCAGCACTCAGATGAGGCTCCAGAGAATCAACTCCTTTTTTTAAAAAAAAAATAGTTTTAAGTGAATTTAGTTAATGGGAATTGAAGAAAATTGATAGCTTTGGATTGAAGCCTTTTCACTAAGCAGGTGCATTGTGGGAGGCAGAAGAGGAAACTGACTCACATTGGCTACTAAAGCACGGGCTTCGGGCTTCTTCCGACTCCTGCCCCTCCAGGTGTGATGAAGAAGGCTCTTTCCTATCACCCTTTCCTTCTAACGCTCCAGTATTCACACTGAGAATAATGTGTCTGGGTGGGAGGAGGTGATAGCTTTGGGCAGCAGAAAGAAGCAGCTTGGATTCAGAGTCAGGAGACACAAGGTCCCGGCCAAGCTTTCTCAATGACTGGCTGTATGGCATTGATGGTGTGGGTCCCAGCCCTTGACAGGAGAACAGCACAGGAGCAGATCCCATCACTTTGGCTGATGCAAGCTCTCCAGGTGGAGAAGGCAGTGACGGAGATAACAGACAGACATGCCTTGAAAAGACTATCGGTGGTGTGTGGACAATCTGTAACCATCTCTGGTTAACCTCTTGGATCTCAATTTCCTTATAAAATGGGGAAGGAGGAACAAGATGATTGCTAAAGTCCTTTTCTTTTTTTTTCTAAACTTATTTCTCTCTTTGAATAGATAGTAAGTTCTAGTTTCAAGGCAGAAGAGCCATAAGGGCTAGGCAAACCTGGGGTTAAGTGACTCGAGTTTGAACTCAGGATTTGAATTCAAGACCTCCTGTCTCCATGCCTGACTCTCTGTCCACTGGACACTTAGCTTCCCCTGAAGTCCACTTCTTTACTGAGATCTCTATTAAGGACCCAACAGTCGCAAGGAACAAGAGTTGAAATGGATTCGGGGAGTTGGCACTAGCTCTCGTCATTTTTCCCTTTTGTGACCAATGAAATGCGTGTGTGAGAACACTGGCTGGGTTTGAAATACAGACTCTGCCTATGTGGGGAAGAAAGGACAACTGGCACTAATTGGGATGGAGACCATGACCTCTTCTCTAACTGGCTGAACAGGGCAGGCATGAACAGAATCGGGTGCTTTGTGATTCGGAGAACACTAAAACCACCAAAATCTTCTCTACGTTCCCAGATGGGACATGGGAATACCCAAATAGCTCTGCTCTACAAAGGATCAAGAAGCTGAGGGTCTGAATTCTCATCCCTGATGAGGACAAACTCCCTGGAGAGGAAGCTCAAGCTACAAATACACCCAGGAGAAATAACAAGTGAATCAAATTTGTGCAGGTTAAGGGGTTGCCCAACCTGCTGCAAACGGGGGAGGCCGGAGAAAGCAGGAGGGAAAGTATCTGACAGGATGTCTTTGAGGGCAGAGGAAGAAGGCAGAGAAAGGGCAACCCCAAAGTGCCACACACTAAGCTTTCTTTCCTTTACCGTTGGGCTTTGGACCAACCCTACAAGGGAGCTAACTGACCAAAACTTCCAAACCAAGTGGGTAAGGAGAGAAAAAGGAGCTATCCACGCTGATGGATTATGATACCAAAGAGTCATTCATTCATTCATTCATTCACTCCACAAATATTTATTAAGTCTATACTATGTGGAGGGTGTTGTGTTTGGCTCAAACGGAAGGAGAGAGATTCGATATGACATAGTTCCTGACCTCATACATTTACAGGACAATCGCAGGATAAACCACATACCCAGATAACTTTGATTCCAAAGCATACACAATAAGAACTCAGGCAAGATATGAAATAGTGTTCCACATGAGTCTGAAGAGAGAAACAGCATTTTTGCCTGGGGAATCCAGTACATCCCCCAGAAGGAGCAGCATTTGAAACAACTAGAAATGGGAGTTTAAGCAATGGAGCAGTCTCTATTAGCAGACAGCGGGCAGCTGCGTGGCAGTCAATAAATTGCTAGCCCTGGCATCAGAAGAATCTGACTTCAAATCTGAACTCAGATACTTGCTAGCTGGCTGATCCTGGGCAAGTCACAACCCTGTTGGCCTCAGTTTCCTCATCTGTAAAATGAGCTGTAGAAGAAAATGGCAGACCACTCCAATATTTTTGCCAAGAAAACCCCAAATGGGTACACAAAGAGTTATCCATGACTAATTGACTAGACAAGACAACATCTTACTACAAGGCTTAATACACACTTAGCTGCACTAGAACATTGGCATTACCTTAAAAAGGCTTCCATTTGCTCTGTTAGCAAGCCTCTCTTACCCAATACACACACCAATTGGGGCCATGCTATTCCACTTGGAGGGAAGGGGCAGAGGAGAAGAAAAAAATGAATACCAATTATTTTTGCTTCCATTTTCCAGAGATCACTTTCCTAAACTGTCATCCTGCCAGTAAGGACTTCTGAATCCTGGTAGGTCCTGAAATGAAGAAAGGAAATTTTAGTGACTTCCTAATTCATCTATCTGGTTTACGCATGAAAATGAAAGCAATTTTCCACTGACCCATCATTAGAGCCCACTTTTGCCTTTCTGGGATGTGATACACGTCTTAAGGTGGGAATTCTGAAATGTCAGTGGGCAAAAACCTGCAGTGTCCACAGGAAAACCACGAAGAGGATAAAACTAGCTTGACATTTTCTAGAAAGCCGGTTGTATTGACCAGATTCCAAATTGCATCTTCCATCACACCCCATCCCCCAAGGGATGTCAACATACTAGAGTTTGAGGCGTCTTGTCTCATAGAAACAACCCGTGTGTGACACCAGCCATCTTCAATGGGTTAGACCAGAGTTAATCACAGGAATTGTATTTTATCCTCAAATGATCAATCAGATCTACTGTTTATCAACTTTCTTCAATCAAACAGTCAATTGACAAGTATTTTTTAAATGTGTTACATATCGGGCATCATTCTAGGCACTAGAGATACAAAGCCAAAAGTGAACCTGCCCCTGCTTTAAAGGAAGTCCCATGTTTACAGGGGAAAAATATGTCCACATCTAGGGGTATATCAGACACATATAAAATAGATATGAGGTCACCTTGGAGGTAGGCGTCTGGAGAGATCACATAAGGCTTCCCATAGAACACTGCACTGGAGTTGTATCGAAGGTGTCCAGAGATCCCTAGAGGTGAAGGGGAGGAAGCTGGCAACCTCTTAGTTTCCCCAGCTTTCTCTAAGACTGCACAAATCCTACTTTTACAAGAAGAGGCCACCTTTGGTCTACCCCAGCTACTAGTGCATTCCCCTTGGAGATTCCTCCTCCCTACTACTTTATCACCTGCTTTGAATATCTGTCTTGTTATTTTGATGTTGTCTTTGCCAATAGAATGGACCCCCTTGAGGGCAAGAATCCTGTTTTTTGCCTCTCTTGGTATCCTCTGAACTCAGCACCCTGACTGGCCCATGAAAGCACTTAAAGGCTTGTTGACTGAGTGTATCCTAAGCATGGGGGACAGCCAATTTGAAATGGAAGGGAGTTAAACTGAGAGCAGTTAAAGCCTTAGAGTCCAGGGAAGAGCTCCCAAATCTTAGAATGGTCAGGGGATGGAATTTCTGAAATGTGACCACCGAATAATTATAGTAACATTTGCGTAGTGCTTTAAATTTAAATAGCAATTTCCTCACACTAAATACGAGTATCATTACATCCTCTTTACAGGTAGGAAGACTGGGAGAAATTAAGAGACTTGCCAGTGTTCGCTTGGCTAGCACGCTCTCCCTTAGCTTCAGTAGCTTCATTTCTAAAATGAGAAGACTGGGACTAGATCTCTAAGATCCATTCTTGCTCTGAATTTTATGATCCTTTGATAAATGTCAGTGTCAGGGTTGGAGAACAGATGTCTTGACTCCAATGCTCTGCCATACCACATGTATTAACTTTGCACTTACCTCACCTAGTTTTCATTTTTAATATCAAGTCAATGAGCAATTTTTGTCCAAATATTCTTGATAAGGGTTTGATAAACACCAGAGGCTTGGAGGTAGCAGAGGAACTGCCATCTCACCTCATCTTCTCTTCCTCAGAATCTCAGATTTAGAAATGTCCCTCTGCTCCAAGCCCTACCAGAACAAGAACCACCAGTATAAGATCTCCAAGTAATCAGCCATCTTTCATGGAAGATCTCCTATAATGAAAGAGCTGTTGGGGGTCTGCTCAGGTCTCCCTCACTAGGAAGGTTTCTCTTGCCCCAAGTCAAAATCTACTTCTCTTTGGCTTGTACCCATTCCTTCTAGTTCTGCCCATTGGGACCCAGTAGAATAAAACTAATTTTTTTTCCATAAGAGAGACCCACATAGACACCACCATCCCTATCCAATGATCCATCATTCACAGCTGATTCTCCCTAGAGCATCCGGCTCTTCTTGCCTTTCTCTTTTCTCTCCTTACCCATCCTCTCAAAATTAGTCTGATTCAAAAAGCAAGGTGCCACTCTCCTCCAGTCATCCTGGCACACTGAGAAAGCCACTGAACTGGGTGAGAAGTACTGCCACCTAGACTGTGAAACCTTGGCTACATTGCCTCTCTGGGCCTCTGTTTTCTCACCTGCAAGATAAGGAGGCTGAATCAGGCGATCTCTTGGGTGCCTTGCTTCCAGCTCCAACATCCCATAATTCTATCAGTTCTTAAGGATCTAAATCTTTGTCAGGAACTTCTCCCTCCCTGAATCCTTCCCCAGAAACAGCCATCCCTAAACATCAAGCTGAAAAATATACATGAGGAAGGGCAGGGGAGAAGCAGGAAGGGGCATATAATCTTTCAAGTGGACCCTGAATGACGGTAAGAAATGCACATAAATATGTCCTCTCAGGTCATCCTCCCAAGGGTGGGGAGGGACTGGCAGGCAGTGTCCAGACACAATGATGAACTGTACTTAAGAACCAATGGATGATACTGCTAGGTTCCGATTAGCCTGAATAATGAATCCAGTAAGACGGTCACATTATTTTAATTTTCGTTACATATTTCCATTGGGTTGGAGCCAATGACCTTATTTTATGTAATTATTACATATAATTATAATTAATTTTATGTAATTATAACTTCAAATAGTGCAGATTAGAATAATGCATTTTAAGGATTCATTATTTGCACTAATTGGAACCTAGCTCTATGGCACATGAGGCTGACTTTTTTTAAGGTAAAGCATTGGTGTGTATTTTTGCTCTTCTAACAGAGAGGGCTTCTGAGTGATGTAATTACAGCATTCCTCCCTCTAAACATGGCTGCCTGCTATTCTAGCCGTGGTTTGTGCATTTTTAGAGCCATTTGTCTCCTATTTCCGTGTCCCACCCCCCCTTCCATCTAACACACCTTTATAATTTTCAACTGAATTCCTTTGGTTTTTACCTCAAATTTGGACAGGAAAATAAATACTGTACTGAAAAGAAATTGGAGTTGGGGGAAAAGGAGAGTTAGAAGGAGGATGCAGAAAAGAACCCCAAGATGGAAATGTCAGGGTACAAGGCAAGTTTCCTTTCCCACAAGCCAGATGCAGATTTCAATCAATTCAATCAATGGGCAGTGTTTGCTGGCCATAAAAATGGCCCAGAGGTTGCTGGGGGCCTGCCCTAAGATGGATGACCAATGGCACAGGCAGGTCCAAAGGTCAAAGATGACTATCCCCTGGAAATGTAATCTATGGCCAGGCCCTCCTTCTCCCCTCCCCCAACCCCAAGAGGCTCCAAGAAGCAGAGAATCACTCCCACCCCCTGTCTGCAGTAGCAGCCTGAGCGATGCTCGGCTCCTCATCCTGCTCTCCATCCCAAGCCATCACCCTTCGTGGACGGTCCTGGTAACATATTAGTCCCTATTCCTCCAGTACTCCATGGCAAATAACAATGGTGCCACTGGGGGGGAGGGGGGGCCACAATACTTCTCCTGCCAGCTCACCCCAGGCCTTCTTCTTCCTCCTCATTCTAATGGATGTCCAGACACCAAGAGCTTAGCTGTGGGAAGCTCTGCTGCTCAGAGGTCCTTCCACACACACCAGGATCCCGGCGGGGATGTAACCAGGGCTGACTTCAGCCGAGGCCAACATGGCGGAGAGAGACATTGACCTGCCACGGTCATAAACTTATTATGCTTAACGTCAAATGGATGATCTTGCAAAGAAGGCAGATTTTTTTTGTTTTTGTTTTAGGAAATCATAATGGCTATTCTAGAGTCGTAGTAATTTTGCTCCTCTAAAAGAGAAAGGATGCACAGCATGTGGAGGACTAGTCACCCTTGGAGAGGAGGGATGCCCATCCTCCAGAGATGCAGACCCCTTTGGGTGGAGGGCAAGTCAGGAGAAGCGTGCAAGCACTCTGGGAGCATTAAAGATGGGGGACCACGTGCCTCATGTTGAGGGCCAGGGGAGAATCAGGAGTCAAGACACAGGGGTAATGGTCACCTCCAAATGAAGCCTACTCCCTCCTCTCCTCGAGAGCCTGGCCTCATTCTTCCATGTTCAGTAGATACGTTCCCTGGGATGGTGAGCAGGCAGCCCAGACCTGCCCCAAAGCCTAGATTTCCTAGAAATTCTATTGCAAAAGAAATAGATATATTTCTAGCTCTCCTGTTTTGAGATTTGGAAAATGTGCTCATGTTATCAAATGTGCACTCAAAAGGAGAGAGAGTAGACCTTTCATTCTGGCCTATTACTTCATTCTTATTATACACACCCATCTCTTATGCTCCAGGGACCCAGGTAGGAGCATGCTTTTGCACCCCGAGGACCCTTTTTCAAGGTCTTTTCCAGATAGTCCAGTTGGGTCTTCATTGTTCAAATAACTCATGGTAATATTGGGGAGCAAAATCCAGGTTTTTAGCTTCTCTATATTTTGGGTTATACACCCAAGCTACTGCTCTAGCATCAATGTTCATAGTCCTTTCCTGCCTTGGAGAAACAAGCACTTCTCAGAAATTTCTTTTGTTTCTAGGAACTTCTCCAGTTCTTTAGGTTGGGGGAAGCTACTTTATCTAAAGCTAGTTACCCAAGTACTTTCCTTTGTCATTAAAAGGCTGGGTTGGGGCAGCGGGGTAGCTCAGTGTATTGAGAGCCAGGCCTAGACATGGGAGGTCCTAGGTTCAAATCTGGCCTCAGACACGTCCCAGCTGTGTGACCCTGGGCAAGTCACTTGACCCCCATTGCCTAGCCCTTACCACTCTTCTGCCCTTGTCCAAGGCAGAAGGTAAGGGCTTAAAAAATAGTAATAATAAAAAAATAAAAGGCTGGGTTAAAAGATTGTTCAACCTAGGAAGAAGGTAAGGGCTTAAAAAATAGTAATAATAAAAAAATAAAAGGCTGGGTTAAAAGATTGTTCAACCTAGGAAGAAGGTAAGGGCTTAAAAAATAGTAATAATAAAAAAATAAAAGGCTGGGTTAAAAGATTGTTCAACCTAGGAAGAAGGTAAGGGCTTAAAAAATAGTAATAAAAAAAATAAAAGGCTGGGTTAAAAGATTGTTCAACCTAGGAACTCCTCCCTCTCTATCCAATAGTCTGCATTTCAAGAATTCTCATGACTTGACTTGATGGTTCCCTTCTTCATGGCAATCGTTCCTTTGATTATGCCATTGGTTATGCCATTGATGCCTCCAGGCTGGTGTCAGGAATGTGAATTGCTGAGAGCACATGCAACTTCTCTGTGCTTCTGCCCCAAGGCAGTAATTCATAAGTCATGGGACTCTTCCCTTTCACCCAGGTCCACTCTGCCACACTCAGGTTTGATCTTTGCAAAGGATACAGGAAGATGAACCTGCGCTTTGTGAGAAGCTGCCTATCCTTAATGAGGCTTTGAAACTTTCTGAAGATCCTTCAAGCTACTCTTCCTTCTTTTTGACTCTGTATCCACCTTGTTGTCCATTCATATCATTTGTTCCAGATATACTTACCAAAGGACAAGCTCTATAGGTTTTCCATCTAAATGAATTGGTCATAAACTAGGAAACAGGAATTCTTTTTCCACTTTATCTTTCCTGGCCAGTCCAAACTCTGCACAATTACAGATCTCTTCTCGGATGTTCTGAAATGCTCTGGGGCTTAATGTAATCAGCACTGTGTCTCATAAAAACAGGAGCATCTCTAAGACCTCGTCATCCATAAAGCAACCTTTGCCCACTTGGACTCTGCTGGATCTCACCTCGGTGCTGATCACCTTTGACAAACATCTCTCTCTTTTTTATTGCCTGCCTGATGCTAATAGTAGCAACAGGGTTACTCGTGCTATAGTGCTGTGTTTTAGGGAGTCTGGAAAGATCTTGATTTATGAATGATAAACACCATGTTGGAAAAGAGCTTTTAAGGAAGAATTTTATGTTAGTCAATCAAATGCTTTTTCAAAAATCTACAAACAATAAGCATAATAGTCTTGACATCTTTCAGTCAGTAGTGAAATGGCAACACAATGACCCACTGTTGAATATTAGCTTTGAAGGTCTGCTTGTCCCCTCCTAATACTCTCCTGAGAGGTTCTTGGGTTTTAATAGACGAGAGAAGACTTGATATTGATGTAGGGTTTTTTTATAGATGGCACAAAGATTTGTATAGAGAGGAGTAAGTTGATAGAAGTGTTTCATATTATTGTCTGATATTTTTTCCCATGTCTTCCTCTGCCTCAGATATGCTGGACATTGATCGTTCTGTATCATTGTGTCTCCTCCAGTATATATGGGAGGTCTTTCTTCGATTGCCAATGAGTGGAGATATTGCTAGAAAAGGTGAATCGTAATAATTATGGTATTCTTACTATAAAAGAAACCAGAAGAAGAAAGTTATAACTAAATAGAAGGATCTTACATATTCTCATTAAATAAAGAGGAAGAGAAAGGAATTGTCAGAGTTGGTTTTATCCCATATCCAAAGCCAAGAAACATCTCATGGGCTATTTGATCGTTATTTCAGTGCCAATGAAAATGTTTGCCTAAATATCGCAAGGTCATTTTAAAGACAGAAGAATGAAAATGGAAGGTAGATCACAGATAGAAGAAAAATGGAAAATATCCATAAAGATTACTATGATCATTTTTTAATCATTGTGGACTAGATAGTGATGGAGAAGTGTTCTCTTGCAACCACTGAAACATTTCTGCAATATTACTCCCTTCTTTGAGTGTTAAGGGGAAAAAGAAAGAAGAAAGAGTCCAGGGCAGGATCTCTCTCATTTCCTGATATTGCAAATGTATACACTAGTATCAGTTGCAGAGGCAGAGAAATTCTAGGAAGAGCTTGATAGTTCCCTCCATACCAAATCACCATACATTCTGATATCTGGTCACTCTCATCCAAAAGAGGATAAATTGTGAGGATAGTGAGAAATATCTAGGAAAGCATGTCTCAGGTAAAAAGGAATGAGGGAGGCCAAGACTTCCTGTTTACACTCCTGATTCATTACCTATTCATCATAAACAGTTTTAAGAAAAAGAATGGGTAAGTACTAAACATGTCAAATCACAAAAAAAAAAAAAAGATTGTGTTTTAATAGACAAGGAAAGACTTGATATTGATGTAGGAGTTATCCCTGAATCAGCTGTCTTGGTTCATAGACTTATAAGGACAAAAATGAGAATTCATATGAAATAAGAACAAAGAGAAAAAGTTGTGTGGGCCATTGAAGCCACTTGATCCTGAACTATTTAAACAAGAAGTAAGCAATGAGTAATGGGAAGAGTACATAAGAAGTGACAATGGCAATTACAAGAATTTTATACAGGAGTTTAACCACTGTAAATCTATTGCTACAACAAGAAGGAACAAAAGGACTCAAATTCTTCACCTTCATCAGTAGATATTTGACTTCCAGGCCAAGTGGAGGGAGACAGCAACCAACAGCAACACTGGTTTGAAATAGCAACTCACTTGTAAAACCTCACAAAGAAAGATGATGAACAATTATGATCAAGGTCATCTCATAAAGAAGAGAGAAACCATGGAAGGTAAAAACCAGTTCAAAGGAAATTTGATGAGAAGTTCAACAAAACAAGGTCATTTTAAGGACAATCAAAATGGGCTGTAGAGATCCAATAGAAGAAAAATGGGAAAATTCCATAAAGATTACTACAATGCCAGACAATAAATAATTGTGGGCTGGATAGTGGTAATGGAGAAGTGTTTCCTTGTAACCATTGAAAACATCTCTGCAATATTATTCCCTTCTTTAAGGGCAAAGGGGGAAAGGGAAGAAGGAACAGTTGAAAGCAAGGTTTCCCAGTGCTTTATTTCTTTAGTTGTTACCCCTTCATTTCTTTTGAGAACTTGCTCTTTCCCAAGCCCAGATCCACTCTCCCATCCATCACTGAATCATCTCATTCTCCACCCCCATGCCTTCTCCTGTCTGGTTGAAACCATCTGGAAATGACTCCTCTGTATAATAGAGTTGCATCCGCCCCTCACTTCTTCCCTTAGCTCACCTTCAAATAATTTTTTCTTTCCCCTCTCCCCCTACCCCACCCCTACAGACACCCATCATGACAGACACAATTTATTCTTTGTGCTGCATCTTTGGAGCTTCGTTCTCTGTAATTTTTACCATCTGCTGGGTTGCATTTAGCAAGCGTTTGGGGACAGGCTGAGGAAGATAAATACCACAGACAATGAAGTTGCGTTTTGTTTTAGCAAAGGCTATCTCCCGTCTTTTTCATTGTTGTCTGCTCATTGCTTGCCTAGAAAACGTATAAGCTAGAATTTGCATGCTGGATATCAATCTCATTTCACAAATCATTTCCATTGGGCTATTTAATGGTAGATGTGTCACCCGAAGATGCAGTATTTCCCAAAAGTCAGGAAACAAATAAATTATTACAGTTTAAAAATGAATCTATTTATTGATCCCTTTCTTTTACGCTATTAATGCTAATTGTTTTTCATGGTGCATGCATTTGGGATTCATCAAAATGAATTCTTAACGAATTTCCAAATGCAAAATTTTTTTATCAGGATAACAAATAGATCCAAATCATCCAGCCATCTCTCGAGTGGCTGCTCCAAAGGACCAAGGCAGTCTGTGATCTGATCCTCAAACTAGTACCCTGCAGCTGGTCCGAAGGTGTGAGCAGCATTGCAGTGGCGGACTTATGAGCAAGCGCATAGGGCTGGGGTGCCTGCCTTTACAATGAGCCGCACGCCACAAGGGCTCTTGCTGCTGCCAGAAAGCAGCCGAGTTAAGAGGGGATAGAGCACACAGAGTTGCTCCTCGTTGTGGACGCTGCCCGCGACTCATTTTTCTGCTGATTCAGAGTATAGAGTTGAGGGAGCCAAGCTTGAAAGAGACAGCGCCGGGGTCTTGAGGTATGGAAGCAATTGTGCTGACTGAGAAAGAGTTGGTTTGCCCTCTCCTCTGAGGAGGGTTTTCTAATAAGCAGAGTCCTCAGCTCAGACACATTTCTAAGGGGCGAGTGCCTATCCCCAAGGGGCGTTGTAGCCACTTGCCCACGCCCAGCAGGCACTATCGAGTCCCTGTAAGTTTTGTGTCTCTGGAAATAGAATGGCTATCTTCACAGGAGCCTGGCACCCCAGGATCGCTATGGGGAATCCATCTTTGAAGCAAAGGGACTCAAAGACTCCGTTGTCTGGCCTCCGTGGGGATATGCCCCGGCATTCTCACCCCAGAGCCCCTCGAGGAGATCACGGGCTAGTGTGGGGAAAGCAAGCCAAGTAGTGTTAGGCTTTATCAGTTTACAGTAAGTCCTTGCCCATTGCCCTGATTCACCTCCAGAGAAAGAACTGTTGGACTTGGATGGATGCAGAACGAAGCATATTTACTATCTTTCACATCTGTGTCTGGATGGTTTTACTGGGGAGAGGAGTTTCCATGAGGATTCTCTTACAACAGTGACCAATGTGGACCAATATGTGTTTTGCATGATAATAAAAATAATTTAAAAAAAAAGATTCTTTGAACTTCTTTCCGGTGGTACTCCTAAGGAGGAAACTTCCTTTAATGATGCAGATTAGCAACTCCTCGGAAGTCTGTGGTCCTAAAGAATGGCCTGAGGGACTAAGAAATGAAGCTATTTGTCCAAGGTTATGCAGGCACTATGTGTGGGAGGCAAGATCTGAAATGAATTTAGGTCCACTTGATTTTGAGGCCAGCATTCTCCTTTACACTGCCCTGCTTCTCTCTTCTATTGGATAGTGAGACCAAAGTGATCTTACCCCCAGTTCTAGAGTGCCCCTGCATAGCACTCAAATATATGTTTATATCATTTTGTATTCTGGTTTTCTGTGAGTGTGTGTGTATGAAGGGGGGGGGGGTAGAGAGGGAGATGGAGGGAGAGAGATAGAGGGAGGGAAAGGGAAACACAAAAAGAGAGAAAGGAAGGAAGAGAAAAAGAGAAACAGAGGAGGGGAGGGAGGGGGAGAGGGAAACGAAGAGGGAGAGGGAGGGGAGGAAAGACAGAGAAAGAGAGGGAGGAAGAGAGGAGAGAGGGAGAAGGGGAGAGGTGAGGGAAAAGAGAGGGAGAGGGAGGGAGAGAGAAAGAGAGTGAGAGGAAGACAAAAAGAGAGGGAGGGAAGGAGGGAGGGAGTATTCTGCCCAGAAATGTTTGTCAACTTGAGTTCCCTCTTCTTTCTTTTTAAAATACATTTTTATTGATATCTTTAGTTTTCAAGTCACTTCATTTCCTCCCAATTTCCCTTCCCCATCTCCCCAATCTATACTATATAACAAAGTATCTTTAAAAAAAAAAGAGGAAGAAAAAAATTAGCAAACGCCACCAACACAGAAAAAAAATGTGCTGAAAATAATTTGCAATATTCCACACCCATGGACCTTCCATTTCTGCAAGCCAGTACTTGGGAGTGTCTTTTCCTCTCTCTTCTTTGGGGCCAGAATTCCTTTTCCTTGGATTCTTGCTGTATAGGTGTCTTTCTGTTCTGCTGCTTGTCTCTACAGTTTATCTACCTAAGGCTTGTTGTCTTCTGCAATGCCAAATCCAGGCCAAATACTGAAGGGCAGCCATTTGCTGGGGGCTGTTATGCATACGCCGCCCCGCCAGGGGAGAAACTGATTTAAAGATAAAGTGAGTGGTTTGTGCAAATGCCAAAGGCTCTTGGGGAAAATATAAGCTGGTTAAGTCAAAGGGGCAGATTTCTTCAAAAGAAGTGTGAAGAGGGAACAAAACAAAGTACAAAGAGAGGTAATTATCTGGATTTACCTTGTAGGGTGATCTGAGGGAATGTATGACAATGTATGAAAAGGGAGTTAGTTACAAGCCTTTAAAAAAGCGCTGTATAACTTTTGGTTGGTTGGTTATGACTATTATTTAAGCAAGTAAGCAATCAATAAGCCCAGACTAAAGATAGCTAACACACAGAGCTATAAGATTTTCAATTCACTTTATGTATGCAGATTATTTTAGCTGAGCCTCTTGGCATTTACCAGCGTGCCTCTGAGGTTTTGTTCCAGAATATCCCAGTAAAGTAAATAATGCCATAAAGCCAATTACTCACACTTTTGTTTGTTTCCCAGAACATATGAAAGTTATACTTATACTTCAGTCTATTAAAAGTTTGATAGTATTATGTCTAAAAAGCAATGCAGGGGGCAACTGGGTAGCTCAGTGGATTGAGAGCCAGGCCCAGAGACGGGGAACCCTGGGTTCAAATGTGACCTCAGACACTTCCTAGCGGTGTGACCCCCCCACTGCCCAGCCCTTACTGCTCTTCTGCCTTGGAACCAATACATAGTATAGATTCTATAAGGTAAGGGCCCCCAAATAAATAAACAAACAAATAAAAGAGTGAATGAATAAATGAATGAAGAAACAAAAAAATGAATAAGTGAATAAACAACTAACTAAATAAATGAATAAACAAATGAATGAATAAATGGATGAATGAATAAATAAATAAATAGATAGATAAAAAATAAATGAATAAATAGCAATGCACAAGTCTGATCCCTGGAGGGGCTGCTCCAGGCTGGGGTGGCTGTGGCAATTTCTTAAAACAAGACAACAATGAAGTTTGCAGCATTGACTGACTAAATACTGAAAGGCTATCCTAGTTTTTCATTAGCCTAATTTCTATATTGTTGTGTCTCTGGGAATGGGGAGGCTCCCAGGTGAGGGGGAGAGCCAGGGGAAAGACTTGATAGGTGGAGCAGTCAGAACACAACATTTATCCATTAAATGTGCCATCTCATACAGCTGTGGTTTGTGGCCCCCCAAAACAATGACCATAGTAACAACAAAGATCATGGATCAAAGATCACCATAATGGATATAATAATAATGAAAAAGTTTAAAATAGAGGAGGGCCCCCTTCTCTGAGATTGCTGCTTTCCCTTCTCAGTCAACAGTAGATCAATGGGGCTGCCCAAAGCAGTTCTCCTCTGCTTTCACTCTCACTTTGTGTGTGCTTCTTTAATTTTTTGGAAGGGAGGGCAGGGAGAACTTTGGAGTCCTGCTGAGGGGCAGAAACAGAGAGGGCACATAAATATAGTCAGGAGATGTTCACCTGTGTTTGTTTATACCCCTGGTTTTAGGCATCCACAGTAGCTCTTGGAACATATCGCCCCTTGGTAAGGGGGCCTTCCTGCATTGTGAAAATGATCAAAACATGACACAGAGATGAGATGTGAGCGCATGATTTTGGGGAAATGGCACCAATGGACTTGCTCCATGCAGTGTTTCAATAAACCTCCAATTTGTGAACAATGCTGTATATGTGAAGCACAATAAAACAAGGCATGCCTGGATTATCCTTATTTTACAGAGGAAGAAACCAAGGCATTAGAAGATGAAGTGAATCTTTTCTCATCTCCCCTAGGTAGTGTCAATTAGAAAAAACACAGAACTATTAAATAGTCAAAAATTACTCTTTAATCAAGGGAAAAGGGGTTAGCGCTACTAATACGACAACAGAGCTGCTTCCCAAGACTGCACAGGGTCAAGACGCCCTGGTCACTAGCCCCTGGGAGTGCCACCGACTCAGGATGGACTCCGGGGAACAAAAGAACTTGGGGAACCTATATACCACTCAAGATGACCTGGGGGGTTTAGGATTAGAGGGACAGTTGATTGACTTTACAATGGTAAGAAAGGAAAATGAGTTGTTCTAGACAGGAATAATAGTGAGGGGCTGATGCCCTACAATGGACACAAAAGGGAAAGACCAAACCCAGGGCTGGGCCATCTTGGTAATGGACTTTAGCGGGAGAAACCATTGGGACAAAAGGGATGCTTAACATTGGGTGGGATTAGCTGTTCTCACCCAAACTACTGGGAAGTCCATTGTCTGGTGAAGAGGGACCTTCCCTCAGGGGGAAACCTCTCCTGTGACAAGGTCAAAACCTGGGGTTTCTACACTCAAACTAAATAAACTGGGGATCTCTAGATTTCCATGTTGACCCTAGCAAGTGTTTGAGTTGGGATTCCAACCCTGGCCTGCTTGACACCAGTGTAGACCCCTTGTACCACTCTTCCTCCCCAGAATGACTGATATGTGAGCTGAAACTAGGGGCAAGTAAAGTGGGAGCTATCTACAGGGTACAGACTGTATAGAGGGAACTTTTTAGCATTATTCTCTATAAATGCAAACATTTCAAATGGCAGAAAATGCTGTTTTCCATTGTAAATGAGTATTTATTTTGTGTAAAGTAAGTATAAATTGTATGTGTTAATTATAGTGAAAGACCAAAATATTTGGCATTTAGGAATAAAGGAGAGAAAATTTTCCAAATAAAGAAGCAACATTATTCCATTTTGTTGAAGACACATAGGTGCCCTGCCCTATGCTGACTCTGTTTATTTCATGCCTAATAAAAATGCTAAGATACGGCCCCATTCCTGCCTCCATCTCCATACCCTGAAACTTACTTTCTATGTATCTGGACTTTCCATTTTTCTTTGTCTGCTCTTTAAATCTCAGAGCTTACAGAATAAGTCTACAAAATGATTAAAAAACCCAGGTGCCATACTATACAGTGAATGAGAGCCATTACTCTCAGTAGGTAGAGTGGAGAAACTTGGCTTTTTCTTGAGGAAATGTGTGACTAAAAAAGATAACTTAAAAAACATCTTTGAACCATCTAAAGGGAATGCTGGACAGCTACATCTCCACAAACAGTTCTTTTCTTCTCTTCTTCTCCCATTACAATCTACTGTTGCTGGTGAAATTAAACAAAAAAGGTAAACTGAGGCAATTCTTTGAGCAAGATTACATTTATTAGCAGAGACATGTTGCATGCCAATAAAGGGTCAATAGTTTGCCTCCATTTATGCCAAAGACCCTAGGCAGAGGGACAGATCCCCTTTTATAAGTTTTGGGGAGTACAGAACAGGGTAGAAGGCAATCTGATTGGTTGGAAGTTTGGGAATGTCAACTAGCAACAACCCCTTCTTGCCCTGTGACTAAAGAGTGTACATTGTTTTAGTTCAGGTACAAGATAACAAACCAGACATTCTTAAAATGATAGGTTGGTGGTATAAAGATATTAGGGCTGACACCTTTATGTTCACATGTATTCCTCAAGGTCTGGAGCTAAATTCCTGGAAAATATTTCTACTTTTAAAACTTTATGAATGTCTATTAGTTTTGATGAGAGTAGAATTCCTGATGAGTCAGAAAGAGATTTTTCCATAATAAAGGATATAGTAGTGAAAGGATTGTTCCTGTATCATTTATTTATTAATCCTATTTCTAATTAATTGCTTTTGTCCTTTAACTGCTTAAGTCATGGTTTACTGTCTGTGAACTTAGTTCAAAATTCACCTGGTTACTTCACCTCCAGAAAAAGTTCTTTCTATTGTGTAAAAGAAATTTACCCTCATATGAACTTATGTAGACTACAATAAACAGAACTGAGAGAAATCAAAACAAGTCTGAGGTTTCACCTCATGCTTGCAAAAATTTGTAATGATGACTAAAGATGAGAATAGTAAGTATTAGAGGGCTTATGGGAAGATAGACACACTGGTACATTGTTGGTGAAGCTGCATATCAGCATAATTATTTGGAAAAAACAATTAGAAATTATACAGATGAAATCAGTAAAATGTCCATACCTTCTGACACAGAGATTCCACTACTAATTATATACTCCTAAGGGATAACTGACAAAAAGAAAGTCCTTATATATATTCCAAAATATTTATAGCAGGATTTTTTGTTATATCAAAGAACTGGAAACAAGTTAGATAGCCATCATTTGAGGAATGGGTAAATGAATTGGGTTACATAAATGGAATGGACTATAACTGTGATATAAGAAAAAGCAAATATGATGAATATAGAGAAGCATATAAAAGATTTATATGAACTGATGCATAATGAAGTAAGCAAAATAAAGAATATATATAAAATGACTATACAAAAAAAAACATTAGAAAATAAATGAAAATGAATGTTTCAAAATGACAAAGATTAAGCATGACCTCCCAAAAAGAGACACTTACTTCTCACCACTTTGAAGAATTGGAGATTGATAAGGGTGGAATATTGCATATATTTTTAGGGATTCTTTTGAAGTACTTGATTTTTATAATTGTTTTCTCTTTTTTCCTTTCCCCCCCTTTAAAATATTCTTTATTAAAGTGGGAGGCTCTCTGGGAAGTAAAAGGAGAAGAGATACAGAGGAGAATGTAGGTTATGCAAAAAAAAAGGAAGATGTTAATTAAAATTTTATCTTAAAAATCAATGAAATAATTAGACAATTTCACAAATCTGTAAAGGAAAAAATTTTTGAAAGACTTAAGAACTCTGATCAGTGAAATGGCTAATCAAATTATAAAGCATGTTTTCTGCCTTTTGGTGAAAGGTGATGGACTCAAAGTATAGAAGGAGAGGTTTTTAGACAGTGTTATAGTTTTATATACATGTATACATATAATACATGTATATTGAACTTCTATTAGAGGACAGAGGAAGCTGATGATGAAAAAGAATCAATGAAACAAAAACATATAAAAACAAAAAGTTTGGAAAAGGACACAAGGCAATTTGGTTGCTACTTTGTTAAATTTAATATACGCTTTAAAAAAATTGTAAATAATATAGATTCACAATTTCACAGACTGTGTTTGTCAATTAAGTCCTTTATTAAAAAATTCTTTTCAAGTTCACATGAACATCTATTACTTAATTTCACCCTGATTCCTCTCAAGCGTTACTTCCCTCTGAAGGCTGAACATCTCCTTTAAAATGGAATAAATATATAAAGAGAATAATAGCAGAAATGTTGCCTTATTAATATTTTAAATCCCATTAATTTTTCATTGTTAGACATGAGTGATCAGAGCCTTAGGCTAGGAGGTCTGGTGCTTGAAAACCATAGGGCAGGTCACTATAGTCGCCATATCTGATGGGTCATTCTCATTGGCTGACCCTTTCAGAAGGAGGCATTATTCCCTTTCAAAATATGACCAGAAGCACAATTACTGTAATTTTCCTTAGTAACAGGAGAACCAGAATTTTAGCCAAGGTAGATTTGTGTAGTCACTGCTATCTATTTCAGCTAGCTATAAGCTCATACTTGGATTTTTGATACAAATGAGGGATACAAAGAATACTGAATATATATTCCGACCACTCCCAACAGAAGCATTGGCCTAGGAATCCAGAGACCTGGGTTTTATAGTATGCTCCTCAGCATTGACCAGCTATGCTGTGCAATCTTGGTTAAGTCATTTAACTCTCCGAGGATCAATTTTATCTGCAAGATGAGTGTATCTCCCCTTACAGTTTCAAAGTGGTTTTATGGATGAAATGAGATGCTTTCTGTAAAAGAGCCCTGAAGCATATATTCTAGACAAGTGAAAGTTGATATTTTTACCAGAAAACTGGTTGAGTTCCAACTGGGCCAAAGCTCCAACTAGCTCTGCAAAACTCAATTAATTCAGTTATCTCAGAAACAAATTGCCTACCTCCAGGCTCTCCCTGGGGCACTTGTGAAGCCCTGGGGCAAAGCAGACTTTGTTAATACTTAACTCCAGTCTCTTGACACCGCCTTGCTGAATTCTTAGTCCCTTAGGCTATTTGGATGCTTCGGTTTGGAGATTTATCTCAACGAGTTCCAAATGACCTTTCTGCTTTCTTCAGCGGGTCCCTCAGGTTAAAGGAGCTTGGCCCCCCTGACTTCCATCTCCCATCAAGAGACTTCTTGGGGCAGTTAGATTCCCGCTGCATTGGTGTCGTCCATTTCTGACCTGGATCCTCTTCTCTTCTCCCTCTATGCCACTTCATTTGGCGACTTCACCAGCGCCCGGAGATTTAATTACCATCTCTATGCCGATGATCTTTCCAGCCATGACTCTCTGCCAACTTCCAATCTGGCAGCTCCAAGAGCCTTTCCAATAAATAGCCTGAATTCCAGGTCTCATAGACTTCTCAAACTCTGCGCCTCCAAAACGGAACTCTTTGTCATTCCCCCTAAAGCTCCCCCACCTCCTAACCTGCACTTTCCGATTATTCTATTAGGCCATTCCATCCTCCCTTCTCTTAGACCCCAAACCTAGACCAACCTCAGCTCCACGCCGTCTCTCTTGCCAAGGTCTGTGGATTTCACCGTTGCTGCGCCCCTGGAATACCCCGTCTTCTCTTCCGTGACGAGGCTGCTCTTCCGGTGCAGGTGCTCATCGCCTCACACCTGGAGTATTAGGATACCCTGTTGGTGGGTCCTCACGCCAATCTAGCCTCCTTTCAGCCACCAAAGTGATTTTCCTAAAGCTCAGGTCCACCTATGGCACTGTCCCACTCTCCTCTCCATTTGTTAAACTTCAGTGGTTCCCTTTTACCTCCCGGATCAAATATAAAATGCTCTGTTTGGCATTCAAAGCCCTTCATAACGTAGCCCTTACCTACTATTCCTGACTTCTTATGCTATCATCCAGTGACACGGATCTCCTTCAATCAATCCAAAAACGCTTAACTAAGCTCCTACTATGTGTAGAAACTGCCCGAGGCAAACTGATAGACGTGTAATAAGAGAGTGGAAGAAGGAGGCTGAGGTGGGTCAAAGTGAAGGGACCCCTTTTTACTTTGGGGCTGCCATATTGGAGGAAGGAAATTGTTTCCACCTGCTGGATCTGGGCTGCCAGGAAGCAATTCCATCCTCCGTTAAAGGTGTGAGTTTTCTGGGTTATGAGCTGAACTTGCTGGGAGGGAAATGGAGATTATTAACCTGCTTCTCAAACAAAGACTTTTCTCCGTTTTTCAGCCAGAAAGGTTAATTCACAAATAGACTAAGTTTTAGAGAGTGAGCAAAGGAGATCAGAGGGCACTGCGAGCTAGCTGATAACCTTGTAGTCAAAGGAGTCTGTTTATGCCTTAGATCCAAAACCAGCTGCTCAGCTCAGGATGCAAAGGTTCTGGTTGAGATGATACACTGCGGAGTGACATTTCCAGGAGAGCAGGGGATTAGCTGACAAACTAAACATAGCTCAGTCTCCATCCCTCTAGTGCAAATACATTTTTCTGGACTTGACTTTGCCTGAAAGAAAGAAAAAGGGGCAATGGTTTGGGGCAGCTAGGTGGTACACTAGATACATCTTGGGTTCAAATTCAGTCTCAGACACTTAGTAGCTGTGTGATTGACCTTGGCCAAGTCACTTTACCCTGTTTGCTTCAGTTTCTCATCAAGTAAAAATCAAGAGCTGGAGAAGGAAATGGCAAATCATTCTTTGCCAAGAAAATCACCAAATGGGTCTTGACCTGATTAAAACAACTGAACAGCAACAATTTCCACCCATCTACACAAAATGTTCTCCAATGCAATTCACAGTAGATATTTCTAGGAACAATTAGACCTATAATTAGAATGAGATTAACTGGGGCTTTTGTCCATCTCCAGAGGCCTTTCTCATCCCCTATGGAGCTTCTACATGGAGCACTAGTACAATCTCACACCTCTCCTCTTTCCCTTCAATCCTGCCTCAAATTAATTCATCCTAATAATGGCTCTGAGTACAGGGGAAGTTGATGATCTGTTCCCAGGGCTACCTGTTCCTGAACAGGCATTCAGAAACCATTCTGAGTGGGACTGTCCAATGGAAAGCAAGTCAAGTTTTAGTTTTTCTTCTATCTAATCTCTCAAAAACAATTTACATATTTTGCTTTCATTTCAGGATTCTACCTTCTTGGTTAAATGGTAACTGCTTTAAATAAGTTTCTGCTAAGGAAAAATATAGATAAATATAGTTAGATATCTGATGAAAACACATGTATATGTTTGGGGAAAGAAGGGGCAATGGTTGATCTCCCCCCACTAAATAGCAAAGGTGGAGTTGATTTGGGAAAGGGAAGTGTGAGGTCTTGCCCAAACTCTGGCCAGACAGTTTGTGAAAGCCTTCACATGGAATGTTTCCATCTTGCTGATTTAGGAGATAGAAGAGAGAGAAGAAACATTTTTGCAATAAAATAGGTAACATCCACATTTCTTGGAAACTTATTTTTGAGGGCAAAGGGGACTTGAAAACAAAAGAGAACACCTTGGCCAGAGGTGAGGGAAAATTGAGATATAGAAATATGGTAATACTAATCAATAAACATTTATTAAGCACCTACTGTGTGCCAAGCACCATGTTGAGCACTGGAGCTACAAAAAGAGAAAAAAGCCCCTGCCTTCAAGGAGCTTACAAACTAATAGGGGAGTCAACATGCAAACAAATATAGGCAAAGCAAGCTATATATAGGACAAATATAAAATAATTCCCAGAGGGAAGGCACTGGAATGAGTAAGGTCTGGGAAAGGCTTCTTGTAGAAGATGGGATTTTATTGGAGCTGAAAAAGAAGTCAGATGTATGAAGTATAGGTATTAGATTTTTTTTTTTATTTAGAGATATGGTAGAATGTTACAATTCCTCCCTTCACTTTTTGTCCTCAAGTTTTTCTCTTTGAATTTCCTGTCTTTTCTTTAAAATGATTGCTCATTTTTGTTTTTTAAAAAAGACAGCTGCAGACTCACCTGGAAATAAAGGAAACTGAGAATATTTGGGAGATACAGTGGAATGCTGGCTACTCCCTTGCCCCATCCCACCCATGATGGGTCTCAGGGACAAGGAAAGCAAAGTCTGAATTTTGAAAGTAAGGACTGGGTTGTTTTGAGTGAGATAGTAAGAGGGATTGAAAAAAAAAAGAGGGAGTGAGAGCTGAGGAGCCTCAGGAGGAGGATGGCATTTGGCAAAGTGTGAAAGATCAGCAACTTCTACCCAGAAAAGCCCACAGTGGTACTCCCAATCATTCACTCCAGCTTAGGAGAGCCAGTGGCTCATTAAGTAGTATCTCCTTAGTCTGGCTTCAGATCTCTTTATTAGTTGTCACCTGTTTCTCTAGCTATAATTCCCTACAAAAGCTGCTTTCAAGTTCTGTCCTGTCCTTATCACCCTCCTCTCACTCTTTTACCCCTAAAGAGATGCAACATCCCTGAAGAACAAAAAGAAACACAATAAATTTTAAGTGAATTCCTATCTTAATATCAAGGAAAATGCTTGGCTTCTTAGACACAGACACAAAGTGTGGCTGTACTACCTGGATAGTTTTCCAATTTTCCAATTGATTTTCCAATGGATATATTTAAAGCAATTCAACTTCCTACTGACCTGTCCAGCCTTGTACAAGGATAGGGAGATGGATAACTTTAGGCATGAGGATGGGGTCTGTGATTTCATTTGCACAGAAAATTCTCCGATGAGGAAACCATTTAAAAGGAGAGTCTTTCTTTGCAATTACAATCTTAGAGAATGTCCTAGGGATGGTATAGGCAAGTTGCAGCCTAAAAGGGCCCAATGCCCATTATTTTATAACCCCAGGAAGCAAAGAATAGTTTTTATGTTTTAAAATGAAAAAGAAAAACAAAAACAACCCCTTTATTTCAAAATGTAAAAATTCTTGGGGGGGGGGGGTTGAGCCATACAAAAACAAGTAATATGTGGGACTGGGCTTATTGGTCACAATTTGTTGACCTCTGGTCTAGAGCACTGTGATGTTGCCAATTAGTCTATATCAGATGCATGACTTGAACCCAGGATTTCTACTTCAAGGCTAGCTCTCTATTTACTATGCAATGTCCTTTCATGGATAACCATAAATACATTGAAAAACACATGCATATCCAGGGAGAAAGACTCATCTTCCTGAGTTCAGATCTGACCCCAGATGCTTCCTAGCTGTGTGTCCCTGGGAAAGTCACTAAACCCAATTTCCTAGGCCCTTCTTGTTTTTCCATCTTAAAAACAATATGAAGAATCAATTCTAATTCTTAGAAGAATATACTTAGAATTGTTTCTAAAAAAAAAAGAAAAGAAAATATGGAACTTCTCAGGAGAGACGTTGGAGCTTGAGATATAGAGATGGGTGTCATGTTTATGGGGGTCATAATTGAAGTCATGGGAGAGAATGAAATTGCCAAGGAAAAAAGTATAAAGAGGGGTTCTTAATCTGTGGTCCCTGGGCCCCTCAGAGGTCAGTAGATAGGTTTCAGCATGTGTTTGAACTTGGGTGGGGAAAATGACATCTTTATTTTGATATAATTTGTATCTTTTGTAATCCTATATATTTTATTCTCTATAGTTAATTTTTTTCATATTTTCACTAGTTTATTTTAATATAAAATATAATATAATCATTATGTTACCTTTTAGGTAAGATGCCATTGTATGTTACCTGAATTTGAATAATTGTAATTTCATTTTTGATTTTCTTCTTTTTAATGTTTTACTTCTTTCCAGTTACCCACAACAGTGACTTTTAACATATGTTTTGTAAAATTGTATTCTATGTTTTTAAAAATATTATTCTGAGAAATTCCCTGGGCTTCAAAAGATTGCCCAAAAACTTAATGATATGAATGTTTTAAAAACCCCTGGTGTGGAAGAACAAGAGAAGATGACCAAAGACAGATATCTTAGAGAACTACAACATTTAAGGGACGGGAAAAGAAAACCTGGATCACATACTGTTTTGTCTTTTTTTTTTCAATTTGTATTCCAGTTTTACTTCTTATTTTTGTTTTTATTTTATTTTTTACAAGTTGAACTTATATATTTTATACAATAAATAAATAAATAATAAATATTACATATGTATTTTATATAAAATATGTTTTATATAAAACAATAAATAATAATTAATATTTCCCATGTTTACATGATGCATTTTCTTTCCCTTTTCTCTCCCCTCCCCCCTCCTGGATACAATAAGTGCTTCCACTGGGTTATACAAATATTATCACATACTTCTTTCCATATTCTTCATTTTTGCCATAGAGCAATCTTTTAAAACCAAAACCCCCAGTAATACATCCATATAAACAAATGATAAGTCATTTGTTTTTCTTTTGGATCACATACTGTTTTAATAACCAATGGAGGGATTTTGAGGAGGGTATTCTGAGCTGGCCTTACCCAGGTCAGCCCTCTAATAGTTTATCTTCAATTTTGGAACAAAATGAGGTGCTTATAGGTCATTCAACAGTTAACAAAGGAAGATTTACTTGGCTATGGTGGTAGAAGTATATATACAACAAGGATAAGCATTGAGAACCTGCTGAATCAGTTGACCTAAGCATCCATGTCTTTAAATCCAGTAGCCAAGCATCCAAGAGATTCTTCCAGCTCCTCCTGGCTGTTTTGACTCAGGTGATGGCAGTTCCTAAGCCAACCAACTCTCAAATAATACCTTAATGTCATGGTTGCTCATCCCATTTTCAGAGAGGACAGATGTCTTCAAGGACTGATGTCTTGACCAGGATTGTATTTAAATGAGGCAGTTGCACAAAGCTGCCTCCCTCCTCACCTTTCCAAAGTCATCCCAGTCCAGTGGCAAGACAGAAGTCAGGCTGACTGGTATTGGGCTGGGGTACAGCCCAGATGACCTTGGAGTCTGCCTCAGCTGTTTTCATGGCTGTTAGAACAAATTGTTCTCAACTATCTATTCCACTGGGAGAAGTTGCCACATGCTTGGGGTCCATGTCCCCCTAACTCCCTGAAGGGTTGGAAAGTCTGTTGGTTATCACTTAAGGAAAAACTTGCCCATTCTGAATGGGGAGGGTGGGGGTAGGTGTAGAGGAAGATCAAGATATTGCTTCCACCACTGAGGGAATTGGAAACAATGCCTAATTCAGTGGATAGAACAAGGAAGTTGAGGGATTACTTTTTAAAATCAGAACCTAAATAGTAGGTGATTCAAACAACAATGGAGAGCCATGCAATTAGGAGGCAGGAGATTTTTCATTGATGGGACCAGGCAAGAAAAAAATGGTGGCCAACTTTCTAGTGATGAACATCTTTGAACCCAAGGTGATCTATGGAAAAATAAATCATTAACAGCAGAGTAAGATGGTGATGTCAACTTAAAATAGAAACAGCTGCATTTTTGACTTAAAAAACCACCAGTTAATATTATCTATGTTGTGCTGTGTTTTTATTTAGTTAAAAATTTTCTATTTACATTTTAGAGTAGTTCTGACACCACTGAGGAGTTTTACATGGGTCTTCAGGGCCACAACTTTGACACTATTGGTGTAAGAGATGGTCATTTAAGTTTTTATGGTCAAAAAAGGAAGTAGGGCTATCATTTGGCAAGAGCAAGAGATTAAAGATGCCAGCCCAAGTATTCAAAGATAGCAAGATGTAGAGGGCATTTTTAGAGTTCTGAATGTATTCTCTGCAGAGACTTTGTAGGATTACATGAATAAGAACTGCATAGTATGAAAAGGCATGGATGGTTTGCAATCTGCACCAAAGGAAGAACTGTTCAATTTGATGAGATTAGATCTTTTGAGGTTGATGTTGTAAGGGACATACAGTCACATGGGAAAACTATTTGGTTCTTGGATGCATGAAAATCACACTCAGGAGTACAGCAAACATTTTAAAATCATATGCTTAAAGGAAAGTCAATACCTTTATGATAAAATATTGATATTACTTTAAAAATTCACAAAAAAGGAATGCAAAGTAGCAATGACTATTTTTAAATTTGGCACAATGGCTGTAAGGTTCGAAGAAACACAATAGCTTAAGATGACAGAACTAAGAAAGAATTGGTTTTCTTTAGGGCATCATTATGTAGCATATTGAACATAGCTGATATAGATTGTAAAGTCACTCAATTTTTATCAAATTTCATCTCCCTTCCAAGCTAAATATTCTAAATAAGATATTCTTCAATATTTCAAAAGATTCATGATCTAATTTTCTTTCATCAATGCCTTACTATAATCTATTGATGCTCCCACAGTCTTTAGGAGTTTCTGTGGGAAGAAAAAAAATGGCGGCCAACTTTCTAGTGATGAGCCCCTTTGAACCCAGGGTGAGCTATGGAAAACAAATCATTAATATCACCAAGTCTATAATTTAAACTTTTATTCTTGTCAAAACTTGTACTCTATTGGTACTTTACAAATTCAACTTATACTCACACCCTAATCAGACCTGGAATAGAACTTTAGAAAGAACAATTGGACAAAATGAACCAATTCTCTTTCATTACTAAAACCATTCCTTTGAATTTTGTGGAATATAATAATAATGATGATAGCTAACATTTATATGGCACCTACTACATGCCAGGCATTATGCTAAACACTTTATTATTTGAGCGTTTTAACAACCTTGGAAGGTAAGTGCTATTATCCTCATTTTATACATGTGGAAGCTGAAGCAAACAGGGATCAATGACTTCCTCAGAATCACAAAACTAGTAGATGTCTGAGACCAAATTTGAGCTCAGATCTTTCTGGTGTCGGTTCAAAAATATTAGCTCTCTAAAAGTTTTCGGAGATATGCAATCAAACATCTGGATGGCTTTATGCTTTTCTACTTAAGAATTCACATATCCATGTCACTAAAAGTAGGAAAACATTTCCTGCCCATGTTTTAGTTCCATTTTGGTGCCATTTTCTACTAAAATTTCTCCTGCAGTGCTTCATTAAGGTGATGAACCCCAGTTCTTGCAGATTATGCCAACAGAATGCATTTGTACTCTGGCCCATCCTACCAGATAGATGTGAGCCCTTCAGCTGGGAATTAGTCTAGTTAAATTCTGTGGACAACATTCAGGAATTTTGCCACCAAGAAATGTTTTCTGATCACAATAACTCATTGAGGGATTGAGATATTTGTCAGAAAGGAGATAACTACATTGGTGGAAATAATTGATCCTTTAAAGCATGAAATAAATTCAATCTTTTTTTAAAAATCTAATGGCATTTCTTTAGTTTTTGTTTTCTTTATTTTATTCCAGTAACAGCTCTGCACATAAGTTTTCCATGGTTCCATGATCCAGGTTGTCTCCCTCCCCTGTTCTCTCCCCTCCCTGTAGTTGACAAGCAATTCCATTTCCATATTGTTCATTTTTTTGTAATAGAATAATCTACATTGAATCATTCTTAAGGACATATGAATGTAAAAATTTTGTTGATAGCAACTCAAGTGAAAAAGGCAAAGGAGCCAGGATGACAACCAAGATGCCATCTTTGGTGGGGGAGGTACTGGTCCTATAACACCACCAACACACACAGGATGGGAATTAAAATTCTGTTTAAAACTGTAATAACGTCCAAAGAGTGTAATCAACTAGGTGTAGTATTACCTATCTCAATAACAATTTAAATGTGTATATTTTATCCTTCCATCTTTCCTTATGCCTTGATACTCCTAAATCTACTCCTTATCACCACGATGACATCTAATCCAATATCACTTAGAACTATCTCTTGAAATCACCCCTCTTTGAGCTAAGATGTTGGAGTGAGGAACACTCAGAGCTCCACAATCATCCTTCAGACAGCCACAAAAAGACAAAAATGCCCCCCAAAACAAAACCTGGAGCCGTGGAGCCAACAGAAGGCAGGGTTGGCCTGGAACAGTGTGGAGGAATAATACAAGGGCCCATCTCACTAGGGTAGAAGGGGAGAATGTGGTTCAACGGGCTGGAACAGAACTTGGTTGATCTACAGCACTAGTGGCAGGAGAAGGAGCACACTTGGGTTCAGTACAGCCTCAGCAAGGGGAGAGCGGAAACTAATGTGATACAGTATAGGCAGCAATGGGAGGACAAGTCCAGCAGGGGCAGAAGAGGGAGAAACCCAGCAAGATCCATCCTAGGGGGCATCTGGTTGGAAGAGCTGCAAATCTCCCCACTGCAATTACCCCTCTCTGACTATACCCTTCTCTTCCCAATTTTGATTTCTTGGTGAATCAATTCTTTGCTCTCTTTTCCCCTGATTCTGTTGCTGATCACACTTTGCTAAAGACCAAACCTGAGTTATGCTCAGCATTTGTCACTGGATGGAATTGCAGGAAATCATGACCCCCCCCCCCCCCCCCAATTAGGTCCATGCTGAAGGAATGCTAGCTAATCTAACCTGGCCCTCATTGCAGCGAGGCAATCCTAACTCCCTTTAACAGCTTTTCCAAGCCTTCTATTTTCTCTTCAAGCACCTGCTCCTCAGCCCCTGCCCCCTATCTCTTTCCCTCACTGTCTGAGCTCAGACCTTGCTTCATACTTCCTTGGAAAGATGGAGGCCATTGGATGGGGTTCCTTTTCTCCTCAATTCGTCTCTTACCCCTCTGACAATTTTTCCTCACTCTCTCTTTCCCTCACTTTTCCAATGAAGAGGTGATTTTTCTGTCTGGATATCTTCTTTTTTCTGGATTTTCATCAGGATTCTCTCTGATGGTTCTCCCCCTTCCTCTTTGATTGCGTCTTGATCTCCTTTGCTAGTTCTTCATTCGCTATCATACCCACCAACTGTGGATGTCCCCAAAGGTTCTGCTCTAGGACATCTCTTTTCTCTCTGATACTCTCTTCCCAGGCAAACCAGCCTTGCTGACCTAGCAGGGCGCCCTGAGAGGGAGAAAGAGAGTAGAATCATCACCACTAAAGACTCCCAGCTTTCCTTGGACCATGGTGGAGACATCCCGGGACAGGAATAAGGGAATCAGGATTTTTTAAACACCTGATGTTGCCTGGGACTGTGCTGTGTGCTTTTTACAGTTAGTATCCAATTCAAACCGTGCAACCCTGGGAGGTAGGTACTATCATTATCCTCATTTCACATTTGGGGAAACTGAGGCAAACAAGAGTTAAGGGACTTTCCCAGGAAGCATCTGAACTACAAAATCAGGCTGAATTTGAACTCAGGTCTTCCTGATTTTTATGTCCAGGCCTCTTTCCACTGTGCCACACCAGCTGCTTCTGAATGCAAGAGCCTTGGGAATAGGAATGTCTCCCAAATTCCCGAAACTGCTTCCAGAACAGCCATAATTGAGGGGAGAAAACATCACATAGAAGGGGCCCATCCTCTTCACCAGCAGCAGCAACAACTGGTGAACAGCTGCCAACAACAGTAGATGAGAACAGGAACTCCTGAAACCACTGGTCCTGCTTCTAGTCCAGGCTTCCTGGCTATCATCCAGGGAGATAGCTCCTATGGAACAATAATGACCTATTTTTTTATTCTTGCTCTTGCTCAAAACCAATTATGCTTTTTCCCCCCCTTGAGAGTCAAATTCAAGTCCGAACAATATTAAATAAAGTGAATTTAATAAACTTTTTTTAAACTTACCTTCCGTCTTAGAATCAATATTGTGTATTGGTTCCAAGGCAGAAGAATGGTAAGGGCTAGGCAATGGGGGTCAAGTGACTTGCCCAGGGTCACACAGCTGCGAAATATCTGAGGCCACATTTGAACTAGGACCTCCCGTCTCTAGACCTGGCTCTCAATCCACTGAGCCACCCAGCTGTCCCCAAATTTAATAATCTTTAATGAGTCATCTCCACCAAGTACCAACCAACTGCTTCACACAGAGCAGATGAGCCAGCTTAGATGAAGCAGGAAGACTCACTAAAAGAGAGGCAAGAGGCAGTGAGTACCAGAGAAATCAAACCACTACCACCATCTTGCTCTTCATCTTGACTTAGACCCTGATGCCCAGAGCCCTGGATCCTGAAGCCAGGAATCCTTGGAGTATCCGTGTGTTCTAGCCCACTGTCTGCAGTCATCATCCCAGGAAGCCACTCCTATTAGGATGCAGCATTATAAATGGATATGAATTTATCAGTGGAAATGAAATTAAAAAAGAAGCATTAATATCTCTAAGACCATAGGACCTTTCCATTAGACTTGAACATGAAATCTTTTTTTTTTAATTTCATTTTTTTCTATTTACATGGGATGACCATATTTTATGGAACCCCCAAATTTACCTTTGTTCCTTCGGGACTAGCTTTCAAGGAACTCTCAGACTGAGCCTTGTCTTAGACGGAACATTAAACCTTAAAGTACCTACCCAATGATTTCAGCCTAGATAGAATTAGTAGATAGAATCAAATCTCAAGTACCCTTTTGTCTTAGAAGTTTCTCCCATTCTATCTAAGCCTCTACCAGATAGTCCAGTTCCTGGCTTGAATCCTCCTTCCCTTGGCTCCATGTAAGCCGATCAATTGCCTCCCTTTCCTTTATTGCCCAAAGGGTATATAAGACCCCAAGTTCTTCAGTTCACCTGAAAAAACCCTTCACGGTGCATTTTCCCAGAGACGGTGTTCCCAGAGTCCCAAAGCTTGTCTCTGTGTGGTATTTTGTGCATGACTGTGTGGTAGCCAACAGAGCACTGTTGCTCTTGTCCCGATTAAAGACTTGCTCTTTCTAAATACTTTGGTGGTTCTATGTTTCAAGGTTGACAAGTCAAAAAAAATTTAGTTCTTCAAAAAAATTTTGATTTCCAAATTGTCTCCCTCTTTCCCCATCCCCTTTATTGCCCAGTCCTAATTTGTGTGGTCTCTTAAAAGAAGGGACTAAAACCACTTACATTTCTATCCTACCCTCAATGTGAGCACAGCACGCTGCATATTCATTCATTAGCGTGGCATGCATCTCATCTTCTGCTGGGATGGTCAGATAGCATCTCTGTGGGGGTGACTCCCAGGTCTATATATTCAGCCCCAGTCTCTCTCCAGTCCCACGTCACCAACCGCCTATTGGACGTTTTGAACCAGGTATCTGACTGATATTTGGCATGTCAAAAAAAAAAAAAAGAACTCTATCTTTTATCTTCTTCTACCAACTCCTTCCACCTATCACTTCTCAGTTAGGGCTCAGGGCACCAGCATCCTTCTGGTCACTCAGGTTCTCGCTTTCAGTGTCATCCTCAACTCCTTACTCCACCCAGTTGCCAAATCTTTTCTTTTCTTTACATCTCACACACATTCCCTTCTCTCTAATCCAATTATATGAAAATGGAGTCCCTGCCTCTAGTTTCTCCTTATTCCAATCCATCCTCCCTATTCCATAGCCTATGATGACTGCTAAAATGATTTTTCTGAAGCACAAGACTGTCACAGCTCTATGCAATCAATTCCAGGAGATCCCTATTACTAGTAGAATTAGGGTTCGCTTCTTTTATGTTCCAGGTTCTCTACAACCTGGCCCCTTTCTACCTTTCTTCATGTTGCTCAGCTGTCTGTCTCCATGCTCTTCCATTGTCTGCCCACCTTCCTCTCTCCCTATGCAAGGAATCTTCTTCCCCTTTGAATGTCCGGGTCCCTTTAAGTCTCGGGTCAAGTGCAGGTCCTTGAGGAGACCTTTTACTCTAACGAATGCTACCTTCCTTTTATTCTGTGTGTATCCACAGTTCTTTGCACAGTCACGGGTACATAAGTTCCTAATACTTGATTGATCCATGCATGAAACATGTTTCTCCACGTTAGAGGCGTTCTTTCAAAAGATGACTTGTAAAGAGCTTTGAAAATAAGTGGATTAGTGCATATAGGAGAAAAATTAATCATTGTTCATCTCATAGAAAGTGAGGGATCAAAACCATTATTTCCATTTAAAAGTTATAGAGTTATAGAGGACATCCACAGCAGTCAGTTTCTTGGCTAAACAGGTTCCTTCCTTCTGGCACGTTATTCTTTCTCAACTGAAATCCCCAACTCAGAAATCCCTAGAATATGGCAGTCTGGTTAGTAAGTAGCTGTGGTAAGTCTGGGATTTGTAAAAGAAAGTAGATAAACGGGAGATATTTTCATTGTAATTTGAAGAGTGATAATACCACTAATATGTGTTCCAGAAAGGCAACAAAGATGGTGCTGATCATGAAAAATAATCAGGGGTCCTGCAGCCTTAAGTATATGGCTGGAAGATGTTGGATACATTTTGACATGCTTTATATGTAAGCAAAGAAAGCATCCCAAATCATTTGACAGGAGTGTCTATTGGATGAATGGACCTGCCATTGAGAAGAGAACAAATCGTTCACCTTTGATAAAAAAAAAGTACATTAACTTTTACGAAAAAGGTACTATGCTACATACAGTACTGAGGGAGACCTAGGGAAGCTTGAAAGGGTTAGCAAAGCTATAAAAGCAAAGTCAGAATTAAACAAATTGTGAGCGTGTGAGTCCCAAATATGGTAATCATGCAGTATTTTAAAACTTGGCCACAATAAAGTCATCAGAGGCTATAGTGTTTGTCCAGGCTTGGAGGCAGCCCCCATTCATAGAGATTCCTTTACAAAATGAAATGACGAACAAAAACGGGCATCTACTATATTTGAGATTTGTTTGGGGGAGGGGGAGAAGAGCTAAGATCTGAAAAGCATGTAAAATGGGGAGCTGAGTTCATTTTAAGGACGATTCCAAGCCAAAGCCATTCTGTGGTCTTTTTAGTCTGTAAACAGCAAAAAGAACGGAGCATCTAATTTTTGAAGTTCTTCTGGCTTTTCTTTTTGACCTTTGGTATTTGTATGTATCGACGCTCTCTAAACCATTGTACAAAAACACCTTGAAGTGTCAAGCTTTAAAAATGAGTCTTCTTTTCTCTTTCTCCTGTGCAGCTTGGATTATCTTGGCCTTGTCAAAATACATTCTCTAGTTAGAGCTTGGAAATATTTCCCTCCTGGCTCCCAAGTATTGATTTTTCAACACTCAGTTCTGTCCGTCAGCTGAAGAGGTGAAAGGTGAAAGTTCATCTAGCACTGTCTGGCTTTACCTTCCTATTAATGTCATGCCCTTTCTACATTTGATCAGATTATGTGATCACCAATCTTACAGGGCTGTTATTGCACCTAATTTACCTATACAAAAGCATTTAAATCATCGTTGGCTGGTAAGACAATTCACGGTCCAGTCAGCCACTCTAGGCATCTGAAGAGTCAAAGCTCCTTTTATGCTTATCTAATTGCCACAGAAAATTATACTGTTATATAATGATTGACTCAATTCAAACTGTCCTATCTTCTTATCTGAAAATTGAAAGAAAAGGATTACATTTACTGCTTGCACTATAAACCTCTGGAAGCAATAATGACCTATTTTGTTATTCTTTCTCTTGCTCAAAACCAATTATGCTCTTTTTCCTCTGGGATTCGAATACAAGTCCAAACCGAGTATTAAATGAAATGAATTGAATGATCTTGGCTCAGCTCCCACAGGACAGCAGTCCCTGTTACCAAATCTAACAATGTATAATTTGGTGCAATGAACAGGATCCTTAGGAGCCAGTGAAGGCGGATACAATGCTAAGGCCACCCAGGGTCCTGATTTTGTTTGTCTGTCTGTTGGCCAGGATTTTCTTTACCTGGTCCTGTCATACTTCCCCACCACTCAGGGAGGGGATTTGCCCTTTAAGGACTTTTCTGAACAAAGTCTTGCCTTTTTGAACTCAACTGTCCAGATTCATTGGGAAGCAAGTAATTATTTTAGTAAAGTATAGGTTTTATTTTAGTGGTGAAAAGCGAAAAAAAAAAGCAATAAAATCAGTAGAAGTTGCCATGTTGAGGTGTCAGAAGAATGACCAGTCAACCTAAATAGACAGTACAGGAAATATTTTTTTCAGTACGATTCAGTTTTATTTCACACACATATGTACACAATGACATTTAGTACACACAGCATTTATTAAGTGAAATCTGGCAGGCGTTTCAGCTCATTTGTGACCCGCAGCAACTTCAATCATCACAACATTTCCATACAGGTGTCCCATCATGCCATCTTTTGCTTCTAAACTGCCAGGGAAGCCACAGCTGTCTCTACGCTTACAAGGATGAGTCCAAATACAATACTAAGAAATCAATAAAACACTAATACTGGAGTGATAATATAAAGTTTACCCTGGTGGGTGCTGAGATATCTAAGCTGGGATGAAGTTTGGGGCTGTGGTGGACAAAGTAGGAAGAACTCTGTGTTGAAAAGGCCAATTTTTGTTTAGTGGCTGGATACATCTAACAGCTAACATCACTCCATTCCAAAGAGTGGTGACGGGAACCTGCTCCTGGTCCATAAGTTGGACTGTCAGCTTGGACAGAGATTGTGAAAGAGAAAAAGATGTTAATCCATTTTTACTCCTGAAGTTTTCCAAATTTATTTAAAATCTTCCCTCTAACACAACTATATTTGGAAGAGATGAAAAGGGGCTGCTGTTTTATGTTCCTTTTTGTGATGCATTTAAATAGTTTGTATAAAAGAAACATAGGCAGTTTACTCTTTTTAATGTCCACTTGTACAATATCATCCCCAAATACCTTTGTGCACTAGAAGAAATTAATTCTCTTTTAGATTCAGAAAAGAAACATGGACATGCTCCTTCTAAGAACATGATCCAGTGTTTTCATGACTCAGGCAACCTACTGAAGAAAAGGAAGTGCATCTTTCAGTTTTTCTTTATATTTCTCTTTCTAAATTGAGTACTACAACATATTCATTAAACAAAGATTTCACTGTATAATTCTTTACTTCTTCCTTGGAAACTATACATATACATATATAGTTTTAATAAATACAATATTCATGCATATGGCATAAACTCACTTTAAAAAACATCCAAACTCTACTACAGAATTTTACCACCAGAGAATACTACAAGTTTGCCACAGTTAAAAATAATACACTTTTACAGTACTATGAGAGAAACATTCCTAATGGTCTTCATTTCTTTTTCTGTTCTATAAAAACTCACTTTAGTAAACCAACAGATGTGTTGCTGCTGGACTGTGATACTACTTTTTTCATATATTACATAAACTCTCTCTTTGAAAAATCAATGCTTTTTAAATTTAGAAGCAATCATTTGCTTTCTTCCTTTATTACCACTTTTGGTTTCTCTGTGAGTTCCATATTTTCTTTTTTTCTAATAAATCATTTACTTACAGAGCATTTTCCTTTTGTGAGTTTTCAGACATTTCCCTCCCCCCAAAATCCTTAAACCAACAAAACTATACATATATCAAATGTTTGTGAGGAATAATTTATACAAATATTTTAAGGATTTCTTTCAATCCTGTGAGCATGAACTAGCATGACTAACTGATATGTAGCAGAAAAAAAATAAACACCTAAAGTTTATGTTGAAGAAGAAAAAAATCCTTTTTTGGATATATGCTCAAGCACATTTACAGAAATATATATCAAACATCTTTCACATGTTCTCCAGAATTTTGTGCCATATTTGATAACAATTTAGGATATTTTCATTTTAGCAGAGATTTTACAAAAAAAAAAAAGCCCTGTATTCAACATTATAATTATTAGCATGAATGTCACATGTATCATAAATGTACTTTCCCACATTTTAATTTATAGATTTGAAATTTTGCTAGGGAAAGAGTTATCTCTTTAAAAAAAAGTATCTCTGTATATGTGGATAAAAATAAGCTTAGATTTTGTTCTTTATTGAATACAATTCAAAGTATTGTTATATGAACTGGATATTTTTGTTTAGATCATAAGGAGCAATGGATTTTTAAAAACTATGTGCCTAAAAGAGGATGTTTTGTGTTGAAAATTTCTCCATATACTTTCTCACATCTCTCAAACCAGTGAGATCTTTAACTGACAAGGCCTAGGACACTCAACTGATCACCCGAAGAAAGCACATGTAAACGTAGAAACTTTTTGGTAAGTAGTAGTATGCATTAATAAACCCAAAGGAAAACTACGTCAATAATTAGGACTGCCCTATTACCTCAACATCCAATATCCAAGCTACTAGATCCTACTGTGTGTCAGAGCTTGGGCTTAAATTCCTAAAAATGCTGATCTAGCCAGGGAGCGCAATCACAGTGTTTATTGATTTTCCAGCTTCTTCTGCACCACGCAACAAGAACCTCCCCCGAACTGCCTTCTCTCCCCTCCTGCCAAGGGTGACTCAAGAACCACAACCTAGTGAGTTTGCGTGTCTGCGACTCCGGGCCACGGCGGGCACAAAAGGGATCTGCCCTACAGAGAGAGCCGTGCACAAGTACCACCATCTGGCTGATCCACTGGATGACTTCTATAGGCACTGACGTGGGTAAATCCAGTATGAGTAAGGATGGAGAGATACAGGTTTACAGAGAATTTTAAAAACAAAAATGATGAGAACAGAGATACTAATTTTAGACCATAAATCGATGCTCTTTGCCATCATGGGCCATAAGAATCACATTGCGATTGGAAGTCCAGATCAGCCGAGCCAACTTGAGAGCATTATGCGATCCAGGAGAGGCCGGCTGGACCGGGGGCACCTGGTAAGTTTTAATACAACGAAGCTGGGGTGCCGAGTTCAACATGCCAATACTGCCCAACAGTGAGATATTCATCTGAAATAAGAAAAAGAAAATGACTCCATCATATGCCTTTACAAATCTTTTTCACGAACAAGATCAAGGTCTGTATTCAATAGTGCTCATTCAATCATCCCTTCTCAAAATAGATAGTCACCATTTTAAAAGTTTCATTTCTTAACAGTGCTGATAACGTGGCTGTAATTCTAGAGGGGGAAGGGAAAACTTTCTGTGACTTGATCCTTGTAGGCTGAATTCCCTGGTTTTCTGTTTATATTTGTTTACAAACTCGCCTGAACTAAAGGTTGCTGATACTATATGCAAAAAAGGCCTGGATTTGAAAACAGCATTTGTGTTTGAAAAACCTTATCCTCCTGCTTGATATGAAAGCTAATGTAATTCTATTTTAATATCAGTTAATGGAGAAAAACTACTGTATACGTTTTGTGACCTATGGTACTTTGCTCTTCATGTCTTAGTCTTTTAGCTCTTGCCTCTCTTTGAATGAAACCTAGAGATCTCCATCAGCATTTTAACACTGCATCTCTGATGTCCATAACAGATAAAGAAAATACAAGGCTTGAAAGCGAATTATTATACATTTTACCAGGCAGTGAAATCAAAGTTTGTGCACAATCTTTGTTTTAAAAATTATTTTAACTCCTCTCAATTCAATACATGAAAATAAGGAAATGTTAAATTACGAGTTTTACACTTAGAAAAATAACAGCAATTAAAAAAATTAAATTCCGCAAGTGTATCAGAGTATAGTTTTCTCTAAATAATCATAATCTAGCTAACATTTGAAACACTCTTCCATATAGATTTTCTTTGGCAGTTGTTCTGTATACACTGTGGATGCTATGATAAGCTATAGAATGAACACCTTGAAAGTCAGAAAGGAAACCTCAGAGACAGGACCTACCCCCCTCTTGAAATCATTTTTATTTTTCAGTTGTTTTCTTCAGCAAAACTTCTGTATAAATATATTAGATTCTTGGGATTTGTACGGCTCAACTGCATATGTAAAATCTGACACATGAAACCTTGGCAAATCTTCAAACATTTAAGATGTGTTATTGCTGATATCATGTTCTGAATTCTGATCAGTACAAAATATAAGCCATTACTTTTTCTGGCCCTTCTCAGCAGCAGAATGGTGTCAGAGAGCGTAAATCACAGCATCTCTAGCAGGGAGCATGCAAGCAGCACTGACATTTTCACAATTTAAATCATCTTGAGTAATAACCCTTTTAAGATGACTAATGTTACTGATTTTCCTGCATTAATAATAGTGCCGAATACAACACTGAGGTGAACAAAATCACTACTGGATGAGGTCACATTTTAAAACCAAATGTATGGTTATAGTTAACTCCTTCTGCTAAAGTTAGCCTGACATTTAGCACGTTTCAAAACAAATAGCGCCAGTCTCAGTCTCTTCAATGTTAAAAATATTTTTTTGCAAAGATGTAATGAGATTTAAAAATCAATCCCTCAGTACTTTCTGAAGATCTCCAAATGGTTTCTACAAGGATAATACAAGAAGGTTAATTTTAAAGACCTTAAAGTTATAAAAATTAGCCACATTTAATAACTCAATCCTTATTATAGTACAACTGAACAAATGACCCAGAAAATTAATTGTAAACTGAAATTTAAAAGTATATTGTTTTCTAAATATCTAATTTTTAGTTGATAAGTAACGACAAATTGACCTTTTTCATGGATTTTCTATGAAAAGATAAATATATGAAACTCATGCTGTGCTCATGAATCCCATGGGTAGCAAAAAGTTCAGGTACTTCCTTCTTTTTTCCCTCTTCACACCAGCATCAGTTAGGTAAATACATTCCAGAAGCTAGGGGGACACTGTAGCTAAAACTCAGAAGGTAGAATGAGGGAGAAGAGTAGAAGAATTCTCTGGGGATGTCACAGAAATTAAAAGATTTAGGAAAACGATCAGTATAGGTATCTTGGTGCCCCTAATCAACCCAAGACATGTCTTTGACTTGTTTTCTTCAGTGAGTACTCTCTAGTGCTTCAAGAGGAATTCTGCAAGTCACATAATTAAAATAATACAGGTATCCCTTCTGCATCAAGAAGATTGTGGGCGTGGCACCACCTCATGATCTGGAAAATTGTGTAAAATCTTTAGGCCCTCCATTCATACCAAAGAAGTCTAAATATTTTTCTTTTTTTGGGGGGGTGTTTACAAGTAAAAGAAATTGTACATAATTATAGTGTTAAAAGATAAAATATGTTGATATTATACAATACTATATATATATTTTGTGCATTTTTGAATTTCTCACCTTTTTCTGTTCCATGTTATGCTTTCCACAAAATATCCCTCAAATTCTCACTTTTTAAAATTAAATTTATTTATTTAGTCAATTTAGAACATTATTCCTTGGTTACAATAATCACATTATTTACCTCCTTCCCCTCCACCAACCCTTCCCGCAGTCGACGCACAATTTCATTGGGTACTACATGTGTCCTTGATACAAACCCATTTTCATGTTGTTGGTATTTGCACTAGGATATTCATTTTGAGTCTCTCCTCAGTCATATCCCCTTGACCCATGTATTCAAGCAGTTGTTTTTCTTCTGTGTTTCTACTCCCACAGTTTTTCCTCTGAGTGTGAATAGGGGTTTTTCTCATAATTCCCTCCAAGTTTTTCAGGATCACTGCATTGCCACTAATGGAGAAGTCCATTACATTCGATTGTACCACAGTGTCTCAGTTTCTGTGGATTGTTCTCCTGGTTCTGCTTCTCTCAATCTGCATCACTTCCTGGAGGTCTTTGCAGTCTCCATGGAATTCCTTGACCTTATTATTCCTTTGAGCACAATAGTATTCCATCACCAACATATACCACAATTTGTTCATCCATTCCCCAATTGAAGAGCACCCCTCATATTCCAATTTTTTTTGCCACCACAAAGAGTGCAGCTATGAATGTTCTTGTACAAGTCTTTTTCCTTATTATCTCTTTGGGGTACAAACCCAGCAATGCTATGGCTGGGACAAAGGGCAGATAGTCTTTTAGTGCCCTTTGGGCAGAGTTCCAAATTGCCCTCCAGAATGTTTGGATCAATCCACAGAGCAACCAGCAATGCATTAATGTCCTGACTTTGTCACATCCCCTCCAACATTCATTACTTCCCTTTGCTGTCAAGTTAGCCAATCTGCTAGGTGTGAGGTGATACCTCAGAGTTGTTCTGATTTGCATCTCTCTGGTTATTAGAGATTTAGAACATTTTTTCATATGCTTATTAATACTTTTGATTTCTTTAACTGAAAATTGCCTATTCATGTCCCTTGCCCATTTATCAATTGGAGAATGGCTTGATTTTTTGTACAATTCGTTTAGTTCTTTATAAATTTGATTAATTAGACCTTTGTCAGAGATTTTTGTAATGAAGATTGTTTCCCAATTTGTTGCTTCCCTTCTAATTTTGGATGCATTAGTTTTGTTTGTACAAAAAACTTTTTAATTTGCTGTAATCAAAATTATTGATTTTATATTTTGTGACTTTTTTCTAGCTCTTGCTTGGTTTTAAAATCTTTCCTTTCCCAAAGATCTGACAAGCATACTATTCTGTGTTTGCCTAATTTACTTATAGTTTCCTTCTTTATATTTAAGTCATTCACCCATTCTGAGTTTATCTTGGTGTAGGGTGTGAGATGTTGATCCAAACCTAATCTCTCCCATACTGTCTTCCAATTTTCCCAGCAGTTTTTATCAAATAGTTGATCTTTGTCCCAAAAGCTGGGATATTTGGGCTTATCATAGACTGTCTTACTGAGGTCATTTACCCCAAGTCTATTCCATTGATCCTCCTTTCTGTCTCTTAGCCAGTACCAAATTGTTTTGATGACCACTGCTTTATAGTATAGTTTGAGATATGGGACTGCAAGTCCTCCTTCCTTCGCATTTTTTTTAATGATTTCCCTGGATATCCTTGATCTTTTGTTCCTCCAAATGAACTTTGTTATTGTTTTTTCTAATTCAGTAAAAAAGTTTTTTGGTAGTTCAGTGGGTATGGCACTAATAAGTAAATTAATTTGGGTAGGATTGTCATTTTTGTTGTGTTAGCTCACCCTACCCATGAGCAATCAATGTTTTTTCTAATTGTTTAGATCTAGTTTTAATTGTGTGGAGAGTGTTTTGTAGTTGTGTTCATATTGTTCCTATGTTTGTCTCGGCAGATAGATTCCTAAGTATTTTATATTGTCTAGGGTGATTTTAAATGGAATTTCTCTTTCTAATTCTTACTGCTGAGATGTGTTGAAGATATATAGAAATGCTAATGACTTATGTGGGTTTATTTTGCATCCTGCAACTTTCTAAAATTGTTTCAACTAGCTTTTTGGTTGATTCTTTAGGACTCTGTTTCTAGTACAATGTTAAATCATCGAAGTGATAATGGGCATCCTTGTTTCACTCCTGATCTTATTGGGAAGGCTTCTAGTTTATCCCCATTGCAGATGATGTTTGCTGATGGTTTTAGATAAATATACTGTTTGTTATTTTTAGGAAAGGCCCTTTTATTCCTATACTTTCTAGTGTTTTCAATAGGAATGAGTGTTGTATTTTGTCAAAGGCCTTTTCTGCATCTATTGAGATAATCATGTGATTTTCGTCAATTTGCTTGTTAATATGGTCAATTATGTGGATGGTTTTCCTAATATTGAACCATCCTTGCGTTCCTGGTATATACCCTCATAGTGAATAACCCTCGTGATCAATTGGAGGAGATTTTTTGCTTATTCTATTTAAGATTTTTGCATCTATATTCATTAAGGAGATTGGTCTATAGTTTTCTTTCTCTGTTTTTGACATGTCTGGATTTGGAATAAGAACCATATTTGTGTCGTAAAAGGAATTTGGTAGGACTCCTTTGCTTATTCTGTCAAATAGTCTGTATAATATTGGGATTAGTTGTTCTTTGAATGTTTGACAGAATTCATTTGTGAATCCATATGGACTTGGGGATTTTTTCTTAGGGAGTTCTTTGATGGCTTGTTCAATTTCTTTTTCTGATACGGGGATGTTTAGGTAGTCTATTTCTTCCTCTGTTAGTCTAGGCAATTCATATTTTTGTAAATATTCATCCATATCACCTAGATTGCCATATTTGTTGCCATATAATTGGGCATAATAGTTTTGAATGATTGCCTTAATTTCCTCTTCATTAGAGATGAGGTCTCCCTTTTCATCTTGGATACTGTCAATTTGGTTTTCTTCTTTCCTTTCTTAAATTAGACTGACCAGTACTTTGTCTATTTTATTTTTTTCAAAGTACAAGCTTCTAGTCTCGTTTATTAAATCAATAGTCTTTGACTTTCAATTTTGTTAATTTCTCTTTTGATCTTTAGGATCTCTAATTTAGTTTTCATCTGAAGATTTTTAATTTGTTCACTTTCTAGTTTTTTGATTTGCATGCCCAATTCATTGACCTCTGCCCTCTCTAGTTTGTTAATATATGAACTCAAGGATATAAATTTCCCCCTGAGTACTGCTTTGGCTGCATCCCATAGGCTTTTAAAGGATGTCTCATCATTGTCATTTTCTTCAATGAAATTATTGTTTCTATGATTTGTTCTTTAATTGAGTATGGAGAATCATATTGTTTAATTTCCAATTAATTTTTGATTTGCCTCTCCATGTACCCTTACTAAATATTATTTCATTGCATTGTGAACTGAGAAGGCTGCATTTATTATTTTTGCTCTATTGCACTTGTTTGCAATATTTTTAAGTCCTAATACATCGTCAATTTTTGTGAATGTACTATGTGCTGCTGAAAAGAAGGTGTATTCCTTTTTGTCCCTATTTCTTTTTCTTCACATATCTACTAACTCTAAGTTTTCTAAGATTTCATTCACTTCTCTTACCTCTTTCTTATTTATTTTTTGGTTTGATTTATCTAGTTCTGATAGAGGAAGGTTCAAGTCTCCCACTAGTACAGGTTTTCTATCTATTTCATCCTTGAGCTCCACTAGTTTCTCCTTTAGAAACTTGAATGCTATACCATTTGGTGCATACATGTTGAGTACTGATATTTCCTCATTGTCTATACTGTCTTTTATCAGGATGTAATCACCATACCTATATCTTTTAATCAGATCTATTTTTACTTTGGCTTTGTCAAATATCATGATTGCAACTCCTGCCTTCTTTTTATCATTTGATGCCCAATAGATATGGCTCCATCCTATTACTTTGACCCTATGTGTATCTACCTTCCTCATGTGTGTTTCTTGTAGAGAGCATATGGTAGGGTTTTGGATTCTAATCCACTCTGCAATTTGCTTGTGTTTTATGGGTGAGTTCATTCCATTCACATTCAGAGTTATGATTACCAGCTGTGCATTTCTCAGCATTTTGATTTCTACTCCTAGTCTTGTTTTTTCTTTTTTCACTATTTCCTTCCACACCAATGTTTTGTTTTTTAATCTGTTCCCCTAATTCCCAACCTTATTTTACTTACCTTTCTAACCCCCTCCCTTCTTATTCCCCCCTTATTTTCTTCATAGTCCTTTTAAACTACCCCCCCCTTTTCCCTCCCTTGTACTGCTTCCCTCCCCACCAGTCCATTTGTTACCCTTCTACTTCCCTATAGGGTGCAAATCAATTCTCTGCCCTAATGGATTGGATTGTTCTTCCCTCTTTGGGTCAATTTCAATGCATGTACGAATTGAGTATTTCCTATCTCCAACCTCTTTACCCTTCCAGTATATTGATGTTCTTCCCCCTCCCGCCATGTGCTTCTTTGTGACATATAAATTTATACCCTTCAGTTTCATTTCCCATTTCTTTTAGTATTAACCTCTTTTTTTAGCTCTAGTTGTGTATATATGTATATATATATACACACACACATATATGTATTTATGCATGCATATATCTATATACCTATTAATGTCTTGTCATTTCATTCTATAGAGTTTTTCACTGTTCCCTCTAAGTGTATTTTTTTTAGCTTCCTGGGTGGTAATAACAATTTTTAAGAGTTACCAATGACCTCTTTACTTATAGGGATACATATTTTAACTTATTGGTCTCTTATAAAAAAGGGTTTTTTTCTGTTTTGTTTTGTTTTTCTTTTTTCCCTTTTTAAAATTACCTTTTGATTATTCTCTTAGATTCTGTGCTTGGACATCAAATTTTCTGTTCAAGTCCGGTCTTTTCTTTACAAATACTTAGAATTCTTCTATTTTTTTAAAATGACCATACTTTCCCCTGTAAGGGTATAGTCAGTTTTGCTGGGTAGTTGATTCATGGTTGTAGATCTAGTTCCCTTGTTTCTGGAATATCATATTCATGCCTTTCAGTCCTTCGGTGTAGATGCAGCCAGATCCTGTGTTATCCTTACTGTGGTTCCATGGTATCTTAATGACTTCTTCTTAGCAGCTTATAATATTTTTTCCTTGGTCTGATAATTCTTGAATTTGGCTACAACATTTCTGGGTGTTGTCAGTTGGGGATTAAGTACAGGAGGTGATCTGTGGATTCTTTCAATCTCCACTTTTTTTCTCTTGTTCTAGAATATCGGGGCAGTTTTTTTTGATAATTTCCTGTAGTATGATGTCCAGGCTTTTCCTTTTGTCATGGTCTTCTGGTAGGCCAATGATTCTTAAGTTGTCTCTCCTGGAACGATTTTCTATATCTTCTGTTTTGTGAATGAGATGCTTCATATTTTCCTCAATTTTTTCATTCTTTTGATTTTGTTTTATAGTGTCCTGCTACCTTGTGAAGTCACTTGATTCTAGTTATTGTATTCTGGTTTTTAAAAACGGGATTTCATCCCTGGCTTTTTGGTCATCCTTCTCCTTCTGGTATGATTTTCTTTGGAGATCATCTTTCATCCTCTTTACCTTATCTTTCATCTCCTTTGCCTCATCTATCATCTTATTTGCCTCATTTTTCATCTCCTTTGCCTCATTTTCAAGTTGTTTGATTTTGGCTTTCAGGACATTATTTTCTTGTTTTAGTTTAAGTGCCTCTCTTTCCAGATGACTTATCTTAATATTTAAGTTCTTTTTCCAATTGTCTTCAGCCTCTCTTAATTGTGTTTTGAATTGTATTTTGATTTCTTCCAAAGCCTGTGTCCAATTTGCTGGGATTTCTGTTTTGTTTGGTGTTTCCTCCTGCTCTGTTCTGTTTGTTCTTAGTTGTTCTTAGCCTGTATAGAAGATGTCGATTGTAATTTCTTTTTTCTTTTTCTGTTGTTTGCTCATATTTTCCACTTCTTTTCCCCCTGCAGTTGCCTGGGCTCTTGCTCCTCTCATTATGTGTTGGATCTGTGGGTTTGGGCTTTTCTGTCAGTCTCCCCTCTTGAAGTTTTGTCAGTAAGTCTCTCAGTGCAGTCTGTGGGGGAGGCGTATTGGAGCTTTTGCTTCCCTGTGCTCTGGAGGCTTTGATTGGATTAAAGTCCAGCAGTCTGTGAGGGAGGGGTATTGAAGCTTGAGCTTCCCTGACCTCTGAAGACTGTTGATGGGATTAAATCCTGCTGGGTTGGGCTGAATGTCCCCTGAGGCCAAAACCTCCTGGAAGGGGGGAGCAATATGGAGGGTCTCTGCTGCTGCAACCAGGATGTCTGCTCTGTGCTCCCTCTCCAGCGCCTTTTCCACCGCCTGTGTTTGACACTCTGAGCCTGGCACAGCTCTGCCCGCAAGGTACTCCCTCCAGACCAGTACCTTTGCCCGCCCAAAATTTCCCCCTGCTGCTGGAGGCTTAGCACTCTAGGTGTGTGTGTGTGTGGGGACCTTTCTTCTCCCTTTTCCTTAAACCTGAGTGTTTTCGAATTTCAGCTTTTGGGGGGGGGTGTACCTTTTAAATTGACTCCAGCAGGAGGGTTCCTTGGCTCTGACTTGTTAGGTTTGATTTTCAGTCCCCTGGGAGCATTTAGTTTGTAATTGGTAAGGAAGGGTTTTTAGAGGTCTGAACTTTCGCTGCCTCTATGCTGCCATCTTGACTCCACCCCACCCCCCAATTCCCTTTTAATTTCTTATGGTGACCCATGATATAACAAAACTAGAATGGGGAAATTTATGATAAAGAAGGGTTACTATTATCCTCAAATGAGATAAAACTATAGAATTCTAGAGCTGGAAGACAGTTTAGTGAACATTCATGCTATAGTAACAAAATATTTTATTCTCCGTTGCATATTTTGGATCAATTAAAAAGAGATATATTTGATTTGATAAAAGTTCTGTCAAGGAAATCAGTTTTCCAACCATTTAATTATCCACTTTCAAGATCTTTCTTGATCAAAGAATATAAACTATGCCAAAAGGCATGACATCCCTGAATGAATTAGTGAAGTTACAGGTTTATTTAAAATGGTGAACTGAAAAGAAATTTCATCTGAAAAACCCATTGTACAGATAATGCAGAGAAAATATAAATAAAAATAAAATAATAGCTATTCTGAATGACATTGGCATTTGGCTTTGGATACACATAGATACTAACACATAAATTCATGGACAAAACCCCTCATCTCTTCTCCCTCTACCCAAACCTTGTTGTCAATGACTTGAGACTTTGTTCAGTTTAGAAGAAAGGAATTGCTTCATTTCTGAAGATCATTCAAAAAAGCAGAGAAATCTACTATGTGGATGGCTTAAAGCTATGCCCAAGTACCTTAAAGTCTTAAATGGGTTAGTTAATGGAATGTAAATTAACTGTTATATTTTACTCTTATTAAACTAAGACATGAAATGCCTAAATGACCTAAAAATGCCATTTTGGTTAGATTTCAACTTTTCCACCTTTCTCTTAGCAGAATGATATCAGCAAGTAACTAAATAGACACATTTCAATTTCCTTTCCTTGCATTTGTCTATCTACTGATGATGACATTGCTTAGTGTGAAAAGTATAAAATAAGCTTTAATAATATTTTCAATATTAATACATTTTTGTATTTCTTCCATGTTTCTCCCTTATCTACATTGTTAAAACTAAAAATCTATCTAAATAAATCATTAGGCATATTGGGCAGGACTTTTGGGATCTCACTGCAATGCATATTATTATAGCTTTTGGTAATGTCCTCAAAATATTTTCAAGATACACACTGACAGCTTTTATACATTTTCTTGGTAAAATGGAAATTACTGTTAGCAGTATTATTTCCTTCCATTTGGGTTTTAATTGAAGACCTGATACTTTCATTTGGCTCTAATCTAAATATAAAAGAAACAGGCTGTGTGCCCATTTGAAAAACAACTATGAAGTCATCTAGAGCAGGGGCCCCCAAACTGAGGCCCCCTGAGGCCATGTATCCGGCCCCCACCACACTTCTGGAAGGGGCACCTCTTTCATTGGTGATCAGTGAGAGGAGCACTGTATGTGGCGGCACCTCAAAGGGTGGGTCTCTAACATACAGTATTACTTCCAGTGACATAATCCTTTGTGTGGCACCTTAGAAGGAGGCGCCACGCAAAGGATTATGTGGCTGCACAATGGAAGACATCAGTATGGTGAGCGGTGATCTGGGGGAGGGGATTCCGCACTGTGTATACTGCTGCCTGGTTAGGGTAAGGGTTAAGTTTTTATAGTCCGGCCCTCCAAAGGTCTGAGGGACAGTGAAATAGCCCCCTGTGTAAAAGTCTGGGGACCCCTCTAGATACTAGAGGAAGTAGTATTAAACTTAAAGTCAAGGTAATTTGGCTGTAGGTAGAAATGTCTTTTCTGAATATTTATTGAATGTTCATGTGTGTTAAATGTTGGATTGGACATGCTTATAACATAAACTTTGCTTTTCCAAAGGTAGTACACATTCTCGGAAAGAACACTGGATTAGGAGTAAAAGGATTTGGATTTAAATTGAAGCTTTGTTACTACCAGTGTTATCCTGGGGAAATCACAACTCTTTTGGAACTCTGCTTCCTCCTGTTAAAGGAATTGGCATGGAGGGGGGACTAGGTTGGACCAGGATAACATCTATAGTTCTTGAAAATCTTACATCTATGATCTCAGTGATGAGAGGTGATACACTTGGAATATAAATCTCAACCATCTTAAACATGCTGCACACAACTCTTGGTATGATAGAGTCGAAAGAGGACTTGATTTTGGAATCAGGATCTGGGGTTTAAACTCTGGTTTCATAACTTACTAGGTGTGGGACTTTGGGAAAATTAGTTTCTCTCTTAGTTTCCTCAGCTGTGAAATAGGAATAATAGTACTTGTATTATCTACTACAGAGGGTTACTGGGAGGAAAATGTTTTGTAAACTATTATTACCAATATTCTTTCTTAGTATCTTTAGGTGACAATCAAGAAACTAAGGCTAGGCTTGAATAGAGTGAAAAAAGCATATAAAAGAATAAGTGTAGAGAAAGGAGGCCTCATGGGCAAGTTCATATTAGGTGAATGGGAAAGAGGGGAAAAGCCTTTTAAGCGTTGACTATGTGCCAGACACTATGCTAACTAAGCAAGTGCTTTACAAATGCTATTTCATTTGATCTTCGTAACAACCCTGTAAGGGAGGTGCTATTATATCTCCATTTTGCAGTTGAGGAAACTGACAGGCAGAGGTTAAGTGACTTGTCCAGGGTTACAAAAGTAAATTATATGATACTGGGTTTGAAGGCCCAGTGCTGAATCTACTGTGCCACCTACCTGGGCCTTGAAATCTAGTATAAGGAAGTTAGTTCATACCTACTTGATCATCTGTTAGTTGATCAAAAATGGAGATGAAAAGGAGGACAGATTTAAAAGACATAAAATAATAATAAAAGACATACATAGTGACATAAAGAGCAAGAGGAGGAGCAAGTCCATGTCCATGAGAAGCAACATGGTACGATAATAGTGACAATACTCAACACCATAGTCTACAGAACATCTTACATACATGATCGCATTTGATCTTCATCAGTCTGTGAAGAACATTCTATTATTATCCTCATTTTACAAACAAGCTGGACCTGGAGTCAGGAGACTTAGTTACAATTCCCATTGTGGACACTAATTAGTTTTATGAGGGTTACTCTCTGTGTCTGTTATCTCATCTATAAAATGGGTATAATTATACCTTATTACATATCTCATAGAGTTGTGAAGAAAGTGCTCTATAAATCTCGAAATAATATTTGACATGAATTATTATAGTTCTAATTATGACATAAGATCTGTAAAATTCAGAAGTGAACTTGCTCTTAAGAAATCATTAAGAAATTAGGCAGCAATTTTTATTTGGGAGCAAAGACTTGTCAGTGAAAAAAAGTATGGTTTATTTTAGAAAAAAAATGAGAGAATTTTTTTTTCTAAAGAAACAAAGTGGGACTTCCGGGTAATCATGGCTGCAATCTAGACGCCGCACGTTTCCTCTCCCCAGCACCGAACGAAATAGACTACATCAAAGGAGCATAAAATCACCTTTGGAGGAACAGAAGGACTCCCCAGTACCCCACAGAGGCAAAGGTACGTGGGGCTTGAACATTTCCACACTAAAATAAGAAGGAAAAGCTTGCACAGAAAAGTGAACTGAGCCGCCCTTCCCCCACCCCACCTCCCCCACTAAACCAGAGTGAGCTACCTGAGCGCTCACCAGGACAGCGAGTGAGTGGGGAGCGTCTCTGTCTGGGGGGGCACTCCAGGGTCCTTGGGATCTGGGGACTGCCAGGAAAAAACGTCTCAGGGCGCTTTCACTGGAGAAGCCAGCGGACTTCGGGCGGGCTGCGCTGAACAAGGCGCACGGATTATCTGGGCGGAGCTGAATACCTGGGCTCGGAGGCTGGGAAGAACTAGTCTGAAGCAACCTAAATTCACAGAAAAACCACTCTTATAACCCAGACCCCAGACCAAAAAGGAAAGGGAAATAAAACCACCAAAGGGATGGCTCACATGGCCCAAAATCAAGCCTCCAGGAAGAAAGGGAAAAAAGTGACTATTGAAAACTTTTATGGTGGAAGTACCCAAGGGAAAGAGGAGAATGAAGAGGAAATCCAAAAAAATTCAGAACACGCCTCCCAAAATGGAAACTATCAACAAGCTCTGGAAGATCTCAAACTGGATCTTATCCAAAAGATGGAAACCTTCTGGAAAGAAAAATGGGAGAAAGAGATCAGCTGTCTGACAGATAAGACTGCTCAATTGGAAAAAGAACTCGAAGCAGCCAATACAAGGGCAGACAAGGCTGAAAAGCAAATCCAGTCCCTAATGACCAGAATTAAGGACCTCGAAGAAAGTGAGATGATAAAACAGCAAGAATCAATAAAGCAAACCCAAACAATTAATGAATTGGAAGAAAACAGAAAATATCTCACTGAGAAGGTCACGGACCTGGAGAACAGAGGAAGACGAGAAAATCTCCGTATCATCGGTCTCCCAGAAAAACCAGAGGTAAACAACAAATTGGATTTTATTCTAGAGGAGATTATAAAAGAAAATTGCCCCCACGTTCTGGAGCAAGGGGGCAAAATAGAAATAGAGAGGATTCATAGAACACCTTCTATACTAAATCCCCAAAAGACAACGCCTAGGAATGTAATTGCCAAATTCAAGAGTTTCCAAGTAAAGGAGAAAATCCTACAAGAAGCCAAGAAGAAGAGCTTCAGATATAAGGGGGCTCCCATAAGGATCACACATGACTTAGCGGCTAACACACTAAGAGACCGCAAAGCATGGAACACGATATTTAGAAAGGCAAGAGAGCTGGGTCTCCAACCAAGAATCAACTACCCAGCAAAACTGACTATATACTTCCAGGGGAAAGTATGGGCATTCAACAAAATAGAAGATTTCCAAGCATTTGCTAAGAAAAGACCAGAGCTCTGTGGAAAGTTCGATATCCAAGCACAGAAAGCAAGAGAAACATGAAAAGGTAAATATGAAAGAAAGGGAAAAGGAGATAAATCTTATCTTTCTCTTTAAGTCAAACTCTCTTCTATAAGGACTACATTTACATCTAATTATATATATTAATATGTGGGGAAAATGTTTTGTGTAACTCTCATAAATTGTATCATCATAAGAGTAGTTAGAAGAAACATGCATAGGGAAAGATTGGGGAATCAAGAAGATTTGGGGAAAGTTGGGGCAAAAAAAGGAAAAGGGAGGGGGGAACCGTGATAATACTAAGATTAACTTCAAGAAATAGGGGGGGAATCAATAGAATAAACTTTCCCATATAAAGATACACATGGGAAGGGGAGGGGAAGAACTCTCATATGAGAAGGAGAGGAAGAGAGCGTGAAGTGGAAGTACTTAAACCTTACTCTCAGTGAAATCAAATCTGAGAGGGAAGAACATCTAGATCCAGTGGGATCCAGATTTCTATCTTATCCATTAGGGCAAGAAAGAAAGGAAAATTAAGGAGGGGGAGGGGGGAGGGAGCACAAAAAGGGAGGGAAGGAGAGGGGGGAGGGGAAGGGAGCATAAAAAGGGACGGGCTAGAAAGGGAAGCATCTCAAGGGAGGGGACTAGGGGGACCGACCTAAAGTAAATCACTGGTTCAAAAGGAGAAAGCTAAAGAAGAAAGGTCAGAACTAGGGGAAGACATCAAAATGCCAGCGAATCCACAAATAACAATCATAACTTTGAACGTGAATGGGATGAACTCACCCATAAAACGCAGACAAATAGCAGACTGGATTAGAACACAAAACCCTACCATATGTTGCCTTCAAGAAACACATATGAGACGGGTTGACACTCACAAGGTTAGAATTAAAGGTTGGAGTAAGACCTTTTGGGCCTCAACCGATAGAAAGAAGGCAGGAGTTGCAATCATGATATCTGACAAAGCCAAAGTACAAATAGACCTGATCAAAAGGGACAGGGAAGGTAAATATATTCTGCTAAAAGGAAGTATAGACAATGAGGAAATATCACTAATCAACATGTATGCACCAAATGGTATAGCATCCAAATTTTTAATAGAGAAACTAGGAGAATTGAAGGAGGAATTAGACAGTAAAACCATATTAGTGGGAGACTTGAACCAACCACTATCAAATTTAGATAAATCAAATCAAAAAATAAATAAGAAAGAGGTAAAAGAGGTGAATGAAATCTTAGAAAAATTAGAATTAATAGACATATGGAGAAAAATAAATAGGGACAAAAAAGAATACACCTTCTTTTCAGCACCACATGGCACATTCACAAAAATAGATCATACACTAGGTCATAGAAACATGGCACTTAAATGCAGAAAAGCAGAAATATTAACTGCAGCCTTTTCAGATCACAAGGCAATTAAAATATTGATCGGCAAGGGTACATGGAGACCCAAATCAAAAATTAATTGGAAATTAAATAACATGATACTCCAAAATCATTTAGTTAGAGAAGAAATCATAGAAACAATTAACAATTTCGTTGAAGAAAATGACAACGGCGAAACATCCTTTCAAACCTTATGGGATGCAGCCAAGGCAGTACTTAGAGGAAAATTCATATCCCTGAGTGCATATATTAACAAATTAGGGAGGACAGAGACCAAGGAATTGGAAATGCAAATCAAAAAACTTGAGAATGAACAAATTAAAAACCCCCAGAAGAAAACCATACTAGAGATCCTAAAAATTAAGGGAGAAATTAATAAAATAGAAAGTGACAGAACTATTGAGCTAATAAACAAGACTAGAAGCTGGTACTTTGAAAAAACAGACAAAATAGACAAAGTACTGGTTAATTTAATTAAAAAAAGGAAAGAAGAAAGGCAAATTAACAGCATCAAGGATGAAAAGGGAGATCTCACCTCAAATGAAGAGGAAATTAAGGCAATCATTAAAAACTACTTTGCCCAACTATATGGCAATAAATTTACCAATCTAGGTGATATGGATGAATATTTACAAAAATATAAATTGCCTAGACTAACAGAAGAAGAAATAGTTTTCTTAAATAATCCCATATCAGAAATTGAAATCCATCAAGCCATCAAAGAACTGCCTAAGAAAAAATCCCCAGGGCCTGATGGATTCACCAGTGAATTCTATCAAACATTCAGAGAACAGTTAACCCCAATATTACACAAACTATTCGACATAATAAGCAAAGAGGGAGTCCTACCAAACTCCTTTTATGACACAAGCATGGTACTAATTCCAAAGCCAGGCAGGCCAAAAACAGAGAAAGAAAACTATAGGCCAATCTCCCTAATGAATATAGATGCAAAAATCTTAAATAGGATACTAGCAAAAAGACTCCAGCAAGTGATTAGAAGGGTCATCCACCATGATCAAGTAGGATTCATACCAGGGATGCAGGGCTGGTTCAACATTAGGAAAACTATCCACATAATTGACCACATCAACAAGCAAACCAACAAGAATCACATGATTATCTCAATAGATGCAGAAAAAGCCTTTGATAAAATACAACACCCATTCCTACTAAAAACACTAGAAAGCATAGGAATAGAAGGGTCATTCCTAAAAATAATAAACAGTATATATCTAAAACCATCAGCTAATATCATCTGCAATGGGGATAAACTAAATCCATTCCCATTAAGATCAGGAGTGAAACAAGGATGCCCATTATCACCTCTATTATTTGACATTGTATTAGAAACACTAGCAGTAGCAATTAGAGAAGAAAAAGAAATTGAAGGCATCAAAATAGGCAAGGAGGAGACCAAATTATCACTCTTTGCAGATGACATGATGGTCTACTTAAAGAATCCTAGAGATTCAACCAAAAAGCTAATTGAAATAATCAACAACTTTAGCAAAGTTGCAGGATACAAAATAAACCCACATAAGTCATCAGCATTTCTATATAATTCCAACACAGCTCAGCAGCAAGAACTAGAAAGAGAAATCCCATTCAAAATTACCCAAGACAAAATAAAATACTTAGGAATCTATCTCCCGAGACAAACACAGGATCTATATGAACACAACTACAAAACACTTTCCACACAACTAAAACTAGACTTGAACAATTGGAAGAACATTAACTGCTCATGGGTAGGACGAGCCAATATAATAAAAATGACCATCCTACCCAAACTCATCTATCTATTTAGTGCCATACCCATGGAACTCCCAAAAATTTTTTTTACTGATTTAGAAAAAAACATAACAAAGTTCATTTGGAAAAACAAAAGATCAAGGATACCTAGGGAATTAATGAAAAAAAATACAAAGGAAGGGGGTCTTGCAGTCCCAGATCTCAGACTATATTATAAAGCAGCGGTCATCAAAACAATTTGGTACTGGCTAAGAGACAGAAAGGAGGATCAGTGGAATAGACTGGGGGCAAGCAACCTCAGCAAGACAGTATATGACAAACCCAAAGATCCCAGCTTTTGGGACAAAAACCCACTATTTCATAAAAACTGTTGGGAAAATTGGAGGACAGTGTGGGAAAGATTAGGCTTAGATCAACACCTCACACCCTACACCAAGATAAATTCAAAATGGATGAATGACTTGAACATAAAGAAAGAAACTATAAGAAAATTAGGCGAACACAGAATAGTATACATGTCAGACCTTTGGGAAGGGAAATACTTCAAAACCAAGCAAGAATTAGAAAGAATTACAAAATGCAAAATAAATAATCTGGATTACATCAAATTAAAAAGTTTTTGTACAAACAAAACCAATGTAACCAAAATCAGAAGGGTAGCAACAAATTGGGAAACAATCTTCATAAAAACCTCTGACAAGGGTTTAATTACTAAAATTTATAAAGAACTAAATCAATTGTACAAAAAATCAAGCCATTCTCCAATTGACAAATGGGCAAGGGACATGAACAGGCAATTCTCAGCCAAAGAAATCAAAACTATTAATAAGCACATGAAAAAGTGCTCTACATCTCTTATAATCAGAGAGATGCAAATCAAAACAACTCTGAGGTATCATCTCACACCTAGCAGATTGGCTAACATGACAGCTATGCAAAGTAATGAATGCTGGAGGGGATGTGGCAAAGTGGGGACATTAATTCATTGCTGGTGGAGTTGTGAATTGATCCAACCATTCTGGAGGGCAATTTGGAACTATGCCCAAAGAGCAACAAAAGAATATCTACCCTTTGACCCAGCCATAGCACTGCTGGGCTTGTACCCCAAAGAGATAATGGACAAAAAGACTTGTACAAAAATATTCATAGCTGCGCTCTTTGTGGTGGCCAAAAATTGGAAAATGAGGGGATGCCCCTCAATTGGGGAATGGCTAAACAAATTGTGGTATATGTTGGTGATGGAATATTATTGTGCTAAAAGGAATAATAAAGTGGAGGAATTCCATGTGAACTGGAACAACCTCCAGGAAGTGATGCAGAGCGAAAGGAGCAGAACCAGGAAAACATTATACACAGAGACTGATACATTGTGGTACAATCGAAGGTGATGGACTTCTCCATAAGTATCAATGCAATTTCCCTGAACAATCTGCAGGGATCTAAAAAAAAAATACTACCCACAAGCAGAGGATAAACTGTGGGAGTAAAAACACCGCTGAAAAGCAACTGCTCGACCACAGGGTTGGAGGAGATAAGACTGAGGAGAGACTCTAAATGAACACTATAATGCAAACTCCAACAACAGGGAAAAGGGTTCGAGTCAAGAACACATGTGATAACCAGTGGAATCATGCGTCGGCTATGGGAGAGGGAAAGGCGGGGGGGGGGGGGGGGGGAGGGGAGGAAAAGAAAACGATCTTTGTTTCCAGTGAATAATGTATGAAAACGACCAAATAAAATAATATTAAAACTCAAAAAAAAAAAAAAAAAAAAAAAAAAAAAAAGAAAAGAAACAAAGTGAAGGTCCCATGTTGGATATAAATTGTAGTGATAGTCCTTTTCCTTGTACCTTTTCAAATATTATAAGAGGAGAAGAAGAATATAAGATGAAGAGGACCAAAGTACAAACTGATAAAGTAAATAAAAATTTTGAAAGCATTAAAATAGGAATAACATCAGTTGGTAAACCCTTTAAAGATATACTTCTTGCAAATTTTAGTTTCAGCTAACAGTCTTACTGTGGTATCTAAGTAGCATAAAAAAGAAAAATGAAGACTAGTTGATATCTTTAGGGAAAATAATTTAATATAAGCTAATTAAGATACTAGAGGTATATTCTGGAAGCCAGGATAATTAGAAAATAAGCTGGAAAACTAAATTAGATAAATGAGGAAAAAGTCTGTGACAGATTTGGAAGTTGTCATGCTTTAATAGTATGTTGTTAATTAAGCAATTTATCGTATCCGTTTTACATTTTATTAGCTATTGATTTTTTAAAGCCATCATCAAGTTGTGTTCAGACCTTGTTTAAACTCTTTTTTTAAAACCTTTACGGCAATAAATAGAACCTCATAAAGTATCCTTGGATACTTGAAAAAAAGTAAAGGTGGAAAGGAATTACAAAAATCTTAACTACCAAAGGGAAGGGCAGCTAATGCTTAAATGTTAATAATTATCAGTGGCAAAGGGGATAGGCAACAGCTCCATTATCATTAGCTGCAAAGGAAGGAAAGGTAGGGGAAGATTTTTCAACAGAAAGTTAAGGAAGTTAAGAGGTATAGAGACAGATAACTAACTAAAACTTGTAAAATACTTCAGAGGTCAAAACTAAAATGTTGTAAAAGTTCATCTTAATCAGAGACTAGGTAATGAAATGGCAACCAAAGACTAAATTGATAGATAATAAATGGTTTTCATGGAAACTTATAAGAGCTAGTATAAATCTACCATGGAGTTAATACTAAAGCTTTGGGTAAAATACAATCTTTTTAAGCTTTTTCTCTCTAATAATACTCAATTTAACCTTGTTGCAGAAAAGAATCATAATTATTTCCTGACTTCCATATTAGCTGACTTACATTTACTAACTGTTCAAAATTCATACATATGGTGTCACAGAATTAATTTATAGTAATAGCAAAGGTACTTACCTGCCAGAAGGAAATGTGACTATCAGAGTTTGAATAGGTGGCAAGATATCGTCCATCAGGAGCAAATGCCACAGCAGTTATTGGCCCCTTGTGTCCATGAATTGTCTAAAATGAAAATTCAAAAGCAGTTGATGAAATTAATTTCTCAGATGCATTAGAATAATGTTACCTCAACTACACATATGCACACATATATATTATATTCAAAAGGTCTTTTTGTGGAGAGTGAACTTTGTTTAGTTTTTTTTCTTTTCCAATCAACTTTTGTATTTGTAGCTCCCAGTTTAGAATAGTGATTAAAAAACAGGGAAAATTTTTTCACCGTTCTAATTCCTTTGCAAAAACTCTTTTGGTTCTAGTGACATACCCTGAACACTTATGCATCAATTAATGCTTATGAGTGAAAACCTTTCTGAATGGATTATAATTAATAGTAGATAAGATGCTTATATAGGGATCTAGATACCTCATTAATTCCCAACCATAAAGAATATATAAATTTTCTGGGGAAGAACTACATAATACATAATTTTGATAACAAAATAAATGCTATATTTTTGTGTTAAGTATGTATATGGTTATATATACACACATATATACATTATACATAAATATATACATATATAGTGATATAATTATATATTTGTAGAAAATGATACATGAAAATATACAACACTATACTTAAAATGTACTATATAAGATATGTCCTTATGTAGCATATATGGCTATATATAAGTATAGACAATTTGTATATATGATTTATGTATACTTATGATAAATATACATATATTTAAATTCTCATATTTTTATAGAGGCTAGTAACTATGTAGATGAACATTAAAAACAATTTAAGTGTTTGAACCACAAATAACCATGAACAGTGAAATAAAGTGATTTTAAGAGTAAAACTTTGATAAAAGAACTTGGATGAAAAATAAGATGAATATTTTTAATCCTAGTAGTTTTAATAAACACTAAAAAAATCAGTAAAAAGATTGGTATCACCTTGTTTTAATAAAAGACAAGCCTTACAAATATAACTTTAAAAAATTAAAAACCAACAGTTACAGAAAATATTGATTATATATAAATGTTTATACTAATCCTCTGGCCTAGAGGTTGGACTACTGTAAATCTTCTAAGGGAAGTCCTCTCTTAGCTTAAACAAGAATAGGAAAATGTTTCTTCTAACATAAGCAATGGATACTTCTTACTGTGGGTCCATGTCATCTATTGAGAATCTACAGGTCAAACAGTAGAATCAGATTGAATCTGTTATCTACTTTTACATATAAGAAATCTAGGACTACTTCATTAAGATGTTTAAAATGATAAATGGAAGAGGGAAAGAGAAAAGAATATAAGAATTTCCCTTAAATATCTTTGAATATTATTTCACTATATCGCTTGTTTTTCAAGGCATAGGGAAACAAAATTATGTATCAGTTTTCCGTTTATTCCAAACATGGGAAAAAGTAATTAAAAGCATTGCTACAATAAAATCTGAGCTATTTCAAAAGTTGAATATGTTATGCAATGTGGAATCACATTGTAATCACGTATCAGATTCCAAGTTTGCCTACAGAGTTTCAAGGAATGCCACTAACTTAGATGACAGCCCAGTTTCATAAAAACTTGGTAACTGTCCATGGTACTACCACAGAAATGACTCATAAGACACTGCTTACATTAAATGTAATCTAAATTTAAAAAAATATACATAGCTATCTTGGAAGAAAGCAAGTGGTTCCAGTTCTTGCTATTTTAAACTATTTGGTGCATCTAGTGAGTGTGTTACAATTTCAGCCCAAGAGGTGCTTCAGCCCTCAGTGTAATGGAAATGTTGCTATTGTCTTTTGTTCAGAATCTTTGAACTGCTGAGATATGAAAAGGCACCACCTGAACTGACTTTAACCTCTATATTCCTGTATTAGGGATGCAGCTGTGCAGGGATTACAGTGAGCATATAAGTATTTTATTATAGGAAGAAACCCAGTTGTTTGGATCTCAAATGCCAGACTGTTAAGTACAGTTCATACTATTTGGAAATGCCAAAATAAAAAGAAATAAAATAAGATATATTAAAAAAAAAAGAGGTTTTAAAAAAATATTCAAATTAACATCATGTCTTGTCATTGTATTGGACAAAGATATTTCTGTCTTGTAAAGAGAGAAATGGAAATAAGGAAATTGATATAACCCAGAAAGTGCTATTAAAAATAAAAGAAATAAAATAATTATTTTATTTATATATTCCTAACAGGAGAACAAGTGCTTTGTTTTTAAGCATATCCCTTTCTTTAAAGAAGAAAAGAAACTGAGGGACAGGACTGATACTAAGAAATTAATTCACTTATGTAATACTTTGCAACAAGCATATCTGATGTGCTATGCAAAGAAATGTGATTAATTCTATTTAACACAGAAGGAAACAAAGGCATATATTTGTTAAATGGCTTGTCTAATGTCTACAGAAATTGTAACTTTCTCTTATAGACTAGAATATTCTCTTTAAAACTCCAAATCACATGACCTATCACTCCCTTGGGTTCTTGCTATTCAGCTTCCAAATGTCAAGCTGGAGAATTAAAACTAAGTAGTAAGACTTTATTATACCCACTTTGAGGGTTACAAAAAGGAAAACATTTTATACCATGATAATTGTTATTATATCTCATATTTATTTCCATGCCATTATAAAAAAATCTCCAAATAAATTTTTAATTCAACAGTGACTGTGTTTTGGTGTGATTTTTTATGTTGTTGTAATAAGTAGCACCGCAATAAAAAACTTTGCAAAAGTCATGGCCCATAATTCAAATAATTTTCCTGAGAAGAAAAACAAAAAACTAAAGAACCTGGATAGTTCTTTGAATTTCAGTGCAACAGAATGTAAGTTATATTACTATAATGAGAGGAAACTACTGTTGGATGGAAGATTTAGAATCTTTTCAAAGAAGAATTTGAATCTTTAGAATAATTGGAGATTTTTCAGAGTTTTATTTTATACTCCACAGGAGCTCTCTTTCAATCATTTCTTGTATTAAGACACAAGAGTGTTTTGAAAGACGCAAAATGACTCAGACGCCAAATATTTATCCCCATTGGAAATATGTAATACTTGAAATTCCTACTATTAGATTTACTTTTGGTGTTCAATCATTAAGCCTTTAGCAAATATCTATCATATGCAAGGCAGTGAGAACACAACGATAAAATAATATATTGTTCCCTGTTCACACCCCCAACTCCTTGAGAATGCATATCGGTTAGAACACCCCTGAACAAACACATCCTTCAGAACTGATTGTCAAACTCTAAGACTGAGACAGTGAAAATGTGTAAGTATCCATGAAAAAAGTCTGGATTTATGTCATGGCTCTGTATTACTTGTGTGACCTTGGATGAGTAACTTTACTATACTCTCTAGGTCTTAGTTTCAAAAAAATGAGAGGGTCAGAATGAATTACTTCAAAGGTCTCTTGCAGGTCTAAACTGATCATATTCTGATATTCTCTTAAGGGATTTATAATCTAGAAGTAGAAAAAAGGCATGTACACACTTACTATAAGTTTATTTGAATTAAGTGTCTAGAAGAGGTCTAAACAAAGTATTATGAAAGATTCAAGAAAGCGATCTCTTCTGGTTTGGAGTTAGTCAGGACAGAGAAAGCCTCCTCATAACTCCTGAACTGAGTCTTGTACACTGACAAAGATTTTCAGCAAGTAAAGGTGGTGGGGAAAGAAAAGGAGGGAATCAGTTTTAGTAATGAAGACCCAAAGGAAGGGGAAGGCTAAGGCATCCATTATTTCCATAAAGTCCCTGATAAAATACAAGTATTCTGCTTACCAAGAGTAATAGCTTAACACTATCACATTAGTAAAGAACAAAACACTAAGGCACTGGGTCACAGGTACTAAACTTTTGATCAGGAAAACCTGGTTTCAGATTCTGCTTCTGATACTTATGAGCTGTGAGATCCTGTGTAACTTAGTCTTTTCATATTTCAGTTGCCTCATCTGTAAAATGAGAGAACTGGATTCTATAACTTCTGAGGTCCCTTCCAACTCTAAATCTATCATCTTATGAATATGAGTAAATTTTGGTGAGGTCAGAAATTTGTCAATTCAATTCAATAAACATTTATTAAGGATTTACTGTGTGCCAGGGACTGTGCTAAGTGCTGGTGTTATAAATAAGAAAAAGCAAGGTAAAGGTCTTGTCCTCCAGGTCATCTGCCTTCAAGGAATTTACAATATAATGGGGAAAGACAATGTGCAAGAGGAAGCTAAAAGGTGTGTGAAAGCTAGAGTTCCTGTCATGGAGAGGACATGATGTTGCATGAAGTCAAAATCAAGTAGAGCTGTTGATGGAAAATGGAGAGGTCAAGTGCTAATCAACTAATTAAAGCCTTACATTAGTCCTGTCTTAAACTAACTGACAAAATATTTTTGCTCAAGAAAGCATAGTGGAAAAGATAAAGAGGCAGTCTTGAAACTAAGAAGACCTGTGTTCAAGTCCTGCCTCTGACACATACTGGCTATGTGGGCCAGGGTGAGTTGTGTGAAAGCATATGCTTAAGCAAATCTCTATTCAATTCAATTCAATAAATTTTTAGAACTGAGAAACAGAAACAAGCAACTCATGGATTCATATATACATAATCTTTCTGTCAAATGATGTCTTCTCTAATGTGAGGAGGGGAGAGGGGAAGATAACTAGGAATTTTAATGAAATGAACAAATGTACCAGGTCTTTTCTAAGACTTAAGTTGCAAAGAAGGTGCTGACCTTTACTAGAAGGGGGAACCTTAACATCTGGGATTTCCCCATACTAATGAAATCACAGGTCCTAATGCTAACTTAGGAAGCATGCCTAATGGCATATTTCCTCTTGTATTAGAGTTACTGAACGCAAAAGAAATATATTTCATGATAATATATCACAAAGGAAGTCAAATACTGGAAGGTAAGTAGCAATGCATGTCTTCATGACACCTCAACACAAGAGGCAACTTATTTCATGGTTAACTGGCATTGAAGGCAGAAACAAGACAAAGACATCATTTTGACAGACAACCTTGCTTGTTAGTCAAGGAAAAGGGAAATGGTCCAAAGAAAAGCAACTCAGTATGGTGGGAAAGTGAAAAAGTAATTCATTTTCCTTTGCTTCCTCCAAGCATCTAATGTTTTCAAGATTTTATTAAGCATGCACATTTACCTGAGAGTCTTTCCTATATGGAGAATTAAAATTTGTGACATAGTAAGCAATTTACACAGATAATAGTGACATGATATTAAGTCATATAAAAATATAGTTGACTCCTAACATAGTATATCTACAGAGAGCACAGGAATAATAAAATGTGATTTACTTGCTAAAATTTCCTACCTTATTGAACTCAGTGCTACATAATTACAAGAAAGAAAGAGACCTTAATAAAAGCTAGCACTTATATATAACATTTTGAGGTTTGAAAAGCCCTTATCTCATATAAAACTCCTGGAAATGGGTGATATAATTATCCCATTTTAAAGATGAGGAAATGAGGCAGATAGAGGTTAAGTGACTTGCTCATGGTCATATAGCTAGTTAGTATCTCAGGTCAGATTTGAACTGAGATCTTCCTGACGCTAGGACCAGCATTCTAACCACAGCACCACCCAGCTTTCATATAAGATTATCCTTTTCATTTTACCAAGTATACCGAATAGACAAAAATCTGTTCTATTTTCTAACATCTCCAAGAGCAGCTTCTGTGACCTCCCTTCAGACTTCTTTTCAATGTTTAACAATGTATACCATAAGGAAATTCTTCCTTCTTTCAAATCTAAATTCCCATATGCTACCATATAATCTATTGTCTAGCTATATCCTCAACAAAACTGGAAAACAGCTAGGCATCAGTCTTCCTAATGAAACCCTTTTGAAGCCACAAGGATTATTATTATTATTTTCTTTAATAACTTTTATTAAGCACATTTGCACCTTCCCCAACTGTAGGTCACCCAACACAATGCAAACAGAATAAAAAAATACCTTTTGGAGTATCATAGATATATCAGAGAAAGAAAAAGGCTTAGAAAATGTGTGCAAAAATGCAGATTTTGATATGAAGACTGTTATTAAACTTCTCAGACTTTTACTTTCTGGGCTAAAAAAAATCCTAGTGACTATAATTTTTTTCAAATATCATCTTTTCCAATTGGGAAAGTCTAGAGAATTCTTTCTCTCTCTGCGTGTGTGTGTGTGTGTGTGTGTGTGTGTGTGTGTGTGTGTGTGTGTATAAACATACATACATATATATGTAAGACTAGTTTTTCTTATGGTAGGCTCTCTGTTCCCTTTCCATTCTTGCTCTTTTCTCAAAACTTCTTTGTGTCTCCTGATTGTACAGTGTAGCTTCCTCTGGCATCTCACCATTTCCTTAATAGTGACATCAGAAATAAGAATCCAAATGGATAAATTTGAGTAGTCCCATATCCTTGCTGATAGAACCCAATGGCCCTCACTTTGATCATAATCTCTTCTGGTATGGAGATGGTAAAGGACTCACAGATTCCACTTCTGGATTAGGAGTAGTGAGTAAGAAGATGGTATAATTTGGATGTACCAAGCCTGAGTTTAGCTTTTCATAGGACCATGAATGAGTTTAATTTCCACCTGCTGTGGTCTGAAGACTGAAGGAAAATTCAAATTCTAAAACTGAAAATGTATAATAGACAATCAGAAAAAAATCTTAATATTGATAATTAAAATACTTAGATTTTTGCTTGAATTTGTTACCTGCAACACTTGGTATTAAAGAAAGTTACTTCAACATCTACAGTGATTTAACCATATGACTGATTTTTTCCCCTTTAATGAACAGGAAACCGCATTAAGAATTATCATAATCTCAAATTTTGTTGGGATATAAATTTTAATGATTCACAAGATTTGTAAATAAAAAATATACTGCAGCTGAAATGTGCACATATTATACAAATATACCCTAGAGTCTGGTGGAAGGATATTTTAGAGAAGAGAGTGAACCTCTACTTGAAATATTTTCTTATTGTGTATATCAAGTAGGAGATGTGCTGGCTCAAAAAAAGCATTGTGTCTTTAATATAATCACTATTGCCTAATGATAAGGAAAACTAAAAGGCCAATTAATTATAGAATTCAATATTCAGACCATCAAACTCTTTAGTACTTAGCAAGCAATTAATATTTGTCAATGAAAAATGTTTTGGTAATACAAAGGTGAAAATCAATAGTACTAGCACACTTGTTGGAGTCTTTACCACTGACAATTTATCCAAATAACTGCAATCCTTAGGGGAATAAAACTGCTTTGATGTTTTAATTTATGTGCTTGCCTTGCAAATGTTAATCCTTTAAAACAGATTTACTCCTTTTTTGACTGTTATTCAGAAAATACTTTTCAATGATCATGCATTTAATATGTAATTATAAGTTCTTTATTCTTCTAGCAAATATATTAATCTTTTAAAATGAAAATTTCACTTCCTTTTATGTGTGATATTTAACATGAACTTCTCTTATACCTCTTTATTTATTTATTAGGGAAATAAGCATATTATAAATCAATGTGATTCAATCAATCAAAGGTTCTCTTTTTAAACCTGAATGATTAAAGGACATTTTGGCACTTTCCTGGAGAAAGTCACTCAACTTAACTTTAAAAAAAAGGAATTTAAGTTAAATTTTATGAAAATCATTGCTATCTATATGATCTGTGTGAGAAGTTTTATATAATGTATCCCTTTGTTCTACAGTAACTTAATTTTTTAAACTAAAAATGAGTTTCTTTGTTGACAGCAAGACTGAGATAAATTTTAGTCTTTAAAAGAAAAAACTGTCATCAATAAGGTATGTATGTGTAAATATATATGTGTGTATGCACATAAAATTTTGAGATTAAGAATAAATATAAATGCTTATATTATATATATAGAAACGGGTACAATATTCACACAAAAATAGTGTATACTACTTAATATACATCTTTCTCTATGTCCTACTCTTACTGAACCTCTTCTCTGTCCTTGTCACACCCTCTCATGCTTCCATTGCTCAGTTCTCTCACAAGTCATTCATGCTGCTCTGGGCACACCCTTCTATCTTCCTAATCTGACACCTCAGTGAACCAGTCATCCCCATATTGTCTCAAGTCCCTATCTCCCTTGTTTTACCACCCATTATACTCTGCCAAACCACAAGTCCAGATGATTCTTGTCATTCACCTCCTTGAATCCTACTCACATGCTATCAAACAGAAGCAGGGGAAATAATGAAAAAGCACTGATTGGTTTCCCTATAAATGTATATGCAAACTACTCTTGCTGGGCCTTCACTGCAGCAAGGCAACCTATTAATTCTCCCTAAGTGTTTCCCTGTCCCATTCACCACAACAAGCCGTTCTAAACCACAACTCCTCTTCTCATTCTCCTTCCTCTCAGCTGAGAAACTCACTTCATGCATCATGGAAGAAAATGATCTCTTCTTAGCTTTTCCTCCTCCAGTATTCCTTTGATATCCACTATCTCCTTCATGCTAGTGTCTGATGGAAGGGGTAAGCCCTTTTGCTTGCTGAGGCCATGCCTGCTACATGTACCCTTTACCCTACACCAGCCCATCTTTTTGCAGATTGAAACACTTAGTTGGCTCAGGGGACTACAGGCTCAGACTGTTGATATCACTTCATTGTCAGCCGAGTACAAAGTAATGACTAATGGATTAAGATGTGTAAGTCAGGCAAAAGAGCTTTGCTCAGCTAAATGAACATGAGGTGTCCTTCAAGACTTATCCTTGTTGGATATCTTCTTCCTGCTCCGGCTAAGAATATATATTTGTGTTAAGTGCTGAATGACCTGCAAGCGTCTCATTTTGTTTCAATATCAAAACTAACCTACCATGGAATTGGCCTGAGTCAGGCCCAGCCCAAACATGCATCCACTCCCTAATCTTCAATCTCTCACTGTCTAATGCTTTTACTGTCAATTGATTCATCTTCCCCATCACTGAAGACCCTAACTAGATCCTGACATCTATCTAGCTATCATTCTCTTTCTCTCCTCCACTTCTTACCTAAAATCTTTGAGAAAACTTCATCTATAATTGGTGCTTCTATTTCTTCTCACTTGCTTCTTGTTCCTGAAATCTGTCTTCCAAGCTCATCACTTCAAATGAAACGGTCCTCTCCAAAATTAGGAAAGACAGACAAAACAAATGGCTTTTTCTTAACCCTCTTCCTGACCTCTTGGCAGTTTCTTTCTGTTGACTATTTTCTCTTCTTGGATTCTCTCTCCTTTCTACTCTTTCCTGACTTTCCTATTTGTCTCTCTGTTCTTCTCAGATTCCCTTGCTGGTTTTTCATCCATACGATTCCCACTAATTGGCTGTCCCCCAAGGTCCTGGGCCAGGCTTGTTTCTTTTTTTCTCAACATTATCTTGCTTAAAAATTTCATCAGTTCCCGTGAGTTTTATCATTTTTATGTAGATGATCACCAGATTTAAATATCTAGTCCTACTTTCTTTCCTGAGCTCTAGTCCCATATTATTGTAAAAAATAGACTCGAACTCTGGACTTCAATCCCCACATGCCCTTGCTCCACTTCCCCAAAATGCTTTGTAATCTCACAGAATTCTGAGGTGGGCCGAGATCGAGAAGGGATTTAAGCCGATTGCAAAGGCTTTTGTGTCTCTTTTTGGACTTCCTTTTTGGAGCAGAGGAATCTCTTCCATGATGTGAGGTTATCTTGTCTAGGCCTCTGGCCTAGGCATGTGTTTTTTCTTATTCTGTATTTTCTTTAATCTTTAATCTTCAATAAACCTCTAAAATATAATACTCCTTGCAGAGAGAAACTAATTTCTACCTGCCTCAGTCTCCCCTAAATTTTAATCTTTACATTATCAACGACCTAATGATTATTTGGAACTATATGTTCCATAGGTATCTCAAACTCAGCATATCTAAAATGTAATTCATTATTTTTCTCCATAAAACTACCTACCTCTCATCTGAATTTCCTTATTATTGTTGAAGGTAACACCATCCTTCCAGTTGTCCTGCCCTGTGGAGAAAACTGAGGGCAGGAACTTGGGGCTGTGAGTAATCAAAAAGCTCTTCCATTCCAGTGAGAAATGACAAGGGCCTACATTACAGTAGTTTCTATCTGAGTAGAAAGAAGATGCTATAGAAGAAGATTTGGCAACTGACTAGATATGTGGCATGAGAGTGAGAAGTAGAAGATGACTAAAGATGAAACTTGGATGACCCGAGATACAAAAAGAAGCAAAAGATAGGCGCTTCTCTAAGGAGTTTACAATCCAATGGAGCAGTTTACAAACTTATGGACAAGAATGAGGATATCACATTAATACAGGATAACTGGAGAATGACAAGCCAAAAAGGGGAGAGTTTGATCAGCTGGGTATTGTATGAAATTAAGAAAGGTTTTAGAAAGAAGCTGTCATTGGAGTTGGAATTCAGTGTTTCTCTGTGGGGAAGTGGATGATGTAGGCATGGGAAAAGAAGGCTCAAAAGCATGAAGGCAGGGAAAGAAAGTAAATAGTTTAGTTTTGATTGGAACAAAGAATATGGAGGGAGGGTAACAGAATGAAATTAGTCTGGAAAGCCAGATTATGGCAGGGTGTGAAGGTCAGGCTAAAGAGTTTGGATTCTGCTTGGGAGACAACATATGGACTAGATTTGTGCGCTCTCTCTCTCTCTCTCTCTCTCTCTCTCTCTCTCTCTCTCTCTCTCTCTCTCTCTCTCTCTCTCATTTTCTCTCTCTCAATTTCTCTCCTTCTCTCTCTCTCTCTCTCTCTCTCTCTCTCTCTCTCTCTCTCTCTCTCTCTCTCTCTCTCTCTCATTTTCTCTCTCTCAATTTCTCTCCTTCTCTCTCTCTCCCCCTTCCTCTCTCTCTCTCTCTCTCTCTCTTTGCCCCCCCTTCTCTCTCTCTCTCCCCCTTTCTCTCTCTCTCTCTCTGTCTCTCTCTCTCTTTGCCCCCCCGCTTCTCTCTCTCTCTCTCTCTCTCCCCCTTCCTCTCTCTCTCTCTGCCTCTCTCTGTCTTTGCCCCCCCCACTTCTCTCTCTCTCTCTCCCCCTTCCTCTCTCTCTCTTTGCCCCCCTCTCTCTGCTTCTCTCTCTCTCTCTCTCTCTCTCTCTCTCTCTCTCTCTCTCTCTCTCTCTCTCTCTCTCTCTCTCTCTCTCTCTCTCTCTCTCTCTCTCTCTTCCTCTCTCTCTCTCTCTCTCTCTCTCTCTCTCTCTCTCTCTCTCTCTCTCTCTCTCTCTCTCTCTGTCTCTGACTGTTTGTCTCTGTCTCTGTGTGTGTGTGTGTCTCTCTCTGTCTCTCTCTCCATCTGATTTAAAATTGAACTAATTATCAGTTCCAAGGCAGAAGAGGGGTAAAGAGCTATGCAACTAGAGTTAAGTGATTTGTCCAGGGTCACACAGCTAGACTAGATTTCTTTTTTTTTTTAAACCCTTACCTTCCGTCTTGGAATTAATACCATGTATTGATTCCAAGGTAGAAGAGTGGTAAGGGATAGGCAATGGGGATTAAGTGACTTGCCCAGGGTCACACAGCTGGGAAGTGTCTGAGGCCAGATTTGAACCCAGGATCTCCCATCTCTGGGCCTGGCTCTCAATACACTGAGTTACCATGCTGCCCTCTAGACTAGATTTATTCTTAAGGAAGATTAGCATTTATTAGGTTAGGACATTAACTAGAGCTTTACCAGAATGGTAATGGTGGGGAAAGAGAGGTGTTAGATATGTTAGAAGTAAAACAACATAATTAGTAAGAGGTCAGATATTTGAAATGGAAAAGGATGAGACAAAAATAAAAATCAAGATTTCAAATGTGGAAGTTTTGGTGAAAGGTATTACCATTGCCAGAAAAAAATGAAATCAGTATGAGGAGTAGATTGAAATAATTTTTTAAATATCATTTTGCTTTCAAGAAGATATTAAATATTAAGTAAATTAGTTATAGGACATATAGGACATATTTCTGAGGTTACCTAAAAGATTTAACTCAAGTCAAAGACTAATTAATATACATATTCATTTGCTTGAATATATCACTGTGAGACTTCAAAGGATGAATGATTGATTTCATTAGGGTGTGTGCCAGCAGAAATGACAACCCTTTCTACCCCTTAGAAAGATGTTTTGTAAGTGGTAGTGGCCAAAAAATTCACTCCCTCAATTTTCTGGTGATTAGGCTATCTGGCCTTAGGTAGGATAGTCTTTGGATAACGCCTTTTCACTTGGCCTGTACCCAAAAATCTTCGAATGATAGAGTCAGTCAGAACTCGAAATTCATAGGCATGCCTGTGGGGTAGCTAAACCAAAACAATAGATTAAGAATTGGGCTTGGAGTCCCGAAGAATTGAGTTCAAATTTGACCTCAGACTTTTAATAGCTTTGGGACCTGGGGCAAGTCACTTAACCTCAGTTTGCCTCAGTTTCCTCATCTGTTAAGTGGGGATAAAGTGATATAATAACTGTAAAGCGCTTAGCACAGTAGCTGGCACATAGTAAACAAAATGTGTTAACTATTATTAGGTTTTCTATCTAAGAAGGAAGTGTCAACTTTACCACATAAGACACAGATATTTGTTATGTTTACATAATTTTGGTTGGAAATTTTATGTGAAAAAGCTGTAAGAGTGAATGTATACTGTGAGTGGTAGTTAACCACTACAATGATACTCTTATAGAACTACCTTTAATGAAGCTTCAAAAATTATAGGGAAATATATTTAGAGATGGAAGGGACCTTGGAGGACTCTAACTGGGCCCTTAGTTGAATACTTTTATTTTCATACATGAAGACACTGAGGCCCATGACTTCTTCAGGATTATAGGTAGCAAGCAAGAGAGGCAGGATTATAATGTGGGTCCTATTATTTTAGAATCGTTGCTTTTTCTATTATCCCATGAAATTCTATTATTAAAATATATATTATGTTTCATATAATTTGATATGTTAAATGAGGACATTAAGTGGAACTCCATATATAAATACTTAATTATTTGACATTTAAAAACTGAATTAAGTTATGGCTATTTTATAACCAGAAAAATGCAGCATGGCTTTGGGTATTAGGCTAAACATAAAAAATAATTGTGTATTTTCTGTTAAATAGCATATTCAATAGTAATAATAAACAACAGGATAGTACACATTAAAATGGAAGTTAAAATTTTATGTACTTATTTAAAATTTTTAAAAATTGTCCAACATCTCACAAATTTGTATTTTAAGATTCTGCTAAATCTTTTAAGTGGAGCAAAATGAATTCATGGTTATAAAGTCATTTTTAAACTAACATCTATATAACAATTAAGTGATTAATTTTATAGTTTTGTAAAATTACATCAGGCATTACAATTATTTAGAATTAAAAAGTGACTTCCATGAATTCTGTTAGCTGTATACAATGAAAGCATCAAATGACCTTGAACAACAGCAGTGTATAAAAATACATTTATCACTGAAATGGCATGCTGGCTGTCAGTCAATATATGCTTCTCATTTGTTAGGAGGTTCTCCTGCTGTGATTCCCTCATTACAATTTGCTTTTACTTCCTGGGCAAATGACAACTAGAAAATGAGGCAGCTTCTTTCTTGACCAAACTTAATCCAGAAAAAATTAGATGACAGCTGCAGCCATTCAAGTGTTACAGGACATTTTACACATGTTTGTAAAATGTATAATTATATATTCTAAATATTATATCACTAAATATGACAGCTAACAAACTCATCTTGCTCTCTGAATCCAGGATATCACTAGTAAAGATACAATTGCAATACAAAATACCTTTATTCTTTTAAAAAAAAGCCCTATTGTCCCTTAGCCAATTTTATAATTGATAAAGTATCACATGAAGGGGTGATTATAAACTTTAAATTTAGGGAAACATTTTAGGAGACACTTTTAAAAACCCAAAAAGTTATGTTATCCCTACCAAAATTCTGATAATACTTTTCTGTTCTGATAAACACTTTTACTGTTCACTTATAAGTCTGTATTTCCAAGGGTGCAAAAGACATTAATAAATTGACCACATAATAGAAATTATAAGTCAAATTATCCATGTTTTATATTTTTATCTTTCCTGGCCTTTTTTTTTTGCCTTAGTTATTTCCAACCCTGGTTAAGAAATACTTCTAATTTATCTCAAGTGATATGAAATTTTCAAAAATCCTCACATCAAAATTGTTTTTTCCTTTCTAATTAAAACATAAATACAGGTTACATGATTCCTAGCAGAGGAAGAAAAAAGAAAATGAAAACATGAATTAACAAAGCATGGCAACTCTAGGAAGAATTGCTTCTAAATAATAGGTTGCTTTTTGGAACTATTTAAATTGGTTGTGTAATTTCAGGTGTAAAGATGGTTAGGGTTCTTACTTCAAATATTTTATTCAGTATTAGTTCAAAGAAAAATTGAAATAATATGTTGTGACTAGTAAGTTATTAAAAAATTGATAGTGTTCTCCACTCCACCCCCTATCCCCAGTCCCACTGCCTGGAATCAAAGAAAATGCAGATGCAAATAAAGAAGTACTTAAAGCTTCTCCAATCAGTATGGAGCTATTCCTTATGATAAGTTTTCTAGTTCTCCATTCAGTCTTGATAGAGAGTGCTCCTACAACTTCCCTTGGGAAAGTAAACCACAACCCAACATCTCTCAATCCAAATACTTTTCCTGTAAGTTGGCTAAAAATATTCCTTTCCTAGAATTCTTGTCAATCATTCAGTTCTTTATCCATACACCACCAGTAATGTATTTTCTCTTTTGATAAAAATTATAAGTTTTCCCTGGAATCAGAACCTTCTGTTTTACATCAAGAAATTATATTATTCTTAATTTTTCTGCTTTCAGGATTTGCATCTGTAATGGTTCTGTAAGTAATGTTTACATTCAATTCTTAACACATGATATTGAAAGACCAAAGAATTTGTCATATCACAGTTTCACACATATGTATACATAAGTGTATGTGTATATATACACATACACAACTACATATAAATGTATACCTTTTTGTTAAATGATGCCTTTAGTGTGAGGAGGTAGAGTAGGTGAGATATACCTGGGAATTTTAGTGTAACAAACACATTTTTAAAAATTATATGCTCAAGAGTTTCTGAATTAGTGAATTAAAACTCATTTTCTAAGTGCTTACTATGTGCTAACAACTATGTTAAGTGCTAAAGATACAGAGAGAAAAAAAATGAGACAACTCCTGTTTTTAAGGAGCTCCCCCACTGTATTTGAGGGAAACATAAAAGAAAGTTCAGTGTCAGGCCAGATGGCAATTTCTCTTTGATAGAAACAGAAATTGTCTGTGTCTTTTTATGCATATTTTACCTCTTTACATTAATAAAGTCTTTTATTTTTCAGAAGCTAAATGCAAGGATAGAGGTATGATTCCAGTTCCTACTTTATCTCAGCAACTTTGAAAACTACTTGGATGCCTGGTAAGGCAAATCCAATTTCTGATAGGAATAATTGTAAAACTAAGAAAAAATCAAGAATTATTAGACAATATTGATCCATCCAAAGAATGTGCTACAATATTTATTAAAGTGGTACACAGCAAAAGGGCAAAGAAAACAAAAGAGCATTCCTCAATGGAAATGGAAAAATATCAGTATTAGAGCCTCCTTCATCTACTCTTACTCTCTGAATATGACAACTCGGGGAATTAAACAATACAAAATCATAGATATTGGAAACTGAAAACAAAATTCAAATCCAAGAATGTCAATGGGAGTGAGTGATTTCATTCTATGGGAACATGCTTCTCTTCTGCCCTGGTAATATATTTCCTCCATCTATTTGTAGAGATGGGGTCATTCTCCTTAGCAAATTTTCCTGAAGGGTGAAGCAATGTTTTGACACTCACTCACTGTGATTAAGTAGCTGCTGCTTTCTATATTCTGTATAAGTTTCCCTATGTTAATATCAAGTTTAAAAAAATTTTTTTCAATTGCTGGTATGGTACCTGGCAAGTAGTAGGTGCTCAACAAATGTTTTGTACTCTGAATATTTGGACCACATTAGAGAATTGTTACAGGGATTGCAAAATGTATGGTTGTGAAAATAAAATATTAAGTTCTTCCCCTACTGCTACCTATTTTTCCTGGTCCTGGATGAAAAAATAACATTAACATGATATAAATTTTCATTTGGACAGCTAAATGGGCACAGTGGGTAGAATCAGGAATATTCCTCTTCCTGAGTTCAAATCTGGCCTCACATACTTACTGGCCATGTGACCATAGGCAAGTCACTTTAACCTAGATTGCCTCAATTTCCTCATCTTTAAGTGAACTGGGCTAGGAAATGGCAAACTACTCCAGTATCTCTGCCGAGAAAACCCCAAATAGTGTCAGGAAGAGTTGGACAGTAATGAAAAGTGACTGAACAACAAAAAAAACTTCCATTTACATAATATAAAAAGATAAAATATTCATTCATTTACAAGTTCTTCCATTCCTGTCAATTGTTTGTTTCCAAACTAATTTAATTTGGGCATTTCCTTTCATTTTCACCTTTCTGGCATTTTTGTGTGAAAACAAAATGAGTTTTATCATAGTTGGGCAGAGGCAATTTTATTCTTATTTGTTTCATGTAATCATTTGCTTTTGAGTAGAGTTCAAAATAATACTCTACTGCTGTTTTTTTCCTCTCTCACTCCACTCCACTCACCTTACTCACTTCAACTCTCATTCATCATTCATATGTGGATCCAATTTAGCATTCATTTTAAAAAATGAATATTTTTATTGGCAATTTTTCCTTGTTTCCTTTAATTATGTGTATATGTATTTTAAAATTAAGTTTTAGGTATACAAGTTTCTATTTTTCCAAGATGTTCATATAACTAAATTTTCTACATCAGTAAATATTATTCATGTTTCTTTAAAAAAAAAACAAAACCCAAACCTGAAATTCTTTGTCAAGTGCTTCCTACAATACATAGAAGCATAAATCAAAATTTTATTTTGAAGTCCAGAAGACCCTCAACCAAGTCATTCTGTTAAACAATACCAACATTGATTTATAACACAGTTTCATTTTTAATGTAAAAATTAATAAATATGCACTGGGCAATAGCTTCTTTTTGTAAAGTATAAAGACTTAAGAAGCACTGAAGTTAGGACAAGAGCATAGGATTGCTAACATGGGCAATATATCTCAATTTCTTTTAAAAGTATTTTACATCTGAAAATATGTAGGTAGTTTTGTTCTTTTGTTCAGTTTCTTCTCTTTTTAAAAACAAAAGACCTAAATGAAACAAATAACATTAGCCTTTTAAAATACATTAAATGTTCAGGAAGAATACTAAACTTATATATCATATAGGTAGAAAGGATTATCAGGGTCATTATTAAAGTATAAAACAAGTTTGCTTTTTAATTGACAGACATCAACTAATTATTCCCTTTGACAGTCCTGCATAGGAGATAAAATCATCCTCATTTTTCATGAGAGTAAAGTAAAGGATGGAAGTTAAACACCATTCACAGGACACATCAAGTACTGATTTCATAGCTGCTACAGTGACATAGATCTTTAGGGCTCAGTTCTGATCCCACTGGACTATGCTTCACTAAATAAGCTCTCCTACTTAAGAAGATTCTCTTAGTTTCATATTTTAAAATGTTTCACCCCCATTTTTATTCATCAGGACCTATAAAGAAAGCATTTTAAACTGAGTAGTTGTGGTGTCAAATATGCATGTCAGAAGCTAGAAGCACTTGACCTTTGGCTTTAAGATGCCCAGTGGAAGAGAGTCATGCATCTGTGCAGAACTCCCAAATGGTTAGCATTTTAAACAAAATCATTCACAGGTCCATGGGGGGAAGGAAACCCCTGAAAACTCAGGCTTCACTGCGTACACATGGGGGGTTTTCTGTTTCAAACTGTTCTTTTAAGAAATGTCCTGGGACCTCAGCATTGTGGCTTGTGGTACTGGGTAGTCTTGAGGTGCTCAGAGGTAGAAATGATTTGTTTTCTGCCCCTTTTCTTGTCTCAAAGGAGAGGAGAAGAGGGGAGTCACACAATGATTAGAAGGGTGCTTCTCTCCCCTCCCTTGTCTCCCTGCAAAGACAACATGGCTACTCTAATATAATAAAAGAGAATTGAAAGTAACATCTCTCTCTCCCTTCCTCCCTCTTTCCCTCTCTCTCCCTCCCTCCCTCTCTCCCTCTCTCTCTCTCTCTCTCTCTCTCTCTCTCTCTCTCAATTTCTCTCCTTCTCTCTCTCTCTCTCTCTCTCTCTCTCTCTCTCTCTCTCTCTCTCTCTCTCTCTCTCTCTCTCTCTTTCGCTCTCTCTCGCTCTCTAACACACACTCACGTATTTAATTAGGGAGGCTAAGCTCAAAGAAAGGGAAGTACAGAAAAGGATGATTACTTTCTTCAATAATTTGGGTCTTTCCTACATATAGTGTTCCGATGTTAGCAGCTAGATAAATCTACAATGCTAACCTATCTTATTCCTACACATAAATTATCATTCCCTTATGAATAAACTATAATCTGGGGGAATAATTCTAGTATTTTGCACATAGCATATACCTTTTAATGTTTAGTGAGTTTGTTGAAGGAGTGATTGACCAAATTGACCAAAAAAAATTAAGTCATGTTATGTTATATATTATACTTATAAGGACCTAGATTTTTAAATGATCATTTTATTTCCCTTCATTAAAGTTTTTCCCCCCTGGGCCAAAAATTCCTGACTACAAACAATATCTTGGCAAATCAGAAATCTAACCCCATGCATGAATGTAAGGCACCAATATGTCCTCTATGTCAGACAAATGACACCAGTCTGGTCAGCTCAAGCATACAAAATGAGTGGCATAACTTTTCCAAAAGTATGAAATTAGTTATTTCTTACAAAATTCCCAACTGTAAAATCCTTCCTATCTTAGAAATGGACAGAAGGGCAAGGGCTAGTCAAATGATATTAAGTGACAATCACAGGGTTATATAGCTAGGAAGTTTCTTTCTTCTCCCCCCCCCCCCCCCAACCCTTACCTTCTGTCTTGGAGCCTGGCTCCAAGGCAGAAGAGTGGTAAGGGCTTGGCAATGGGGGGTTAAATGACTTACCCAGGGTCACACAGCTAGAAAGTGTCTGAGGTCAGATTTGAACCCAGGACCTCCCATCTCTAGGCCTGACTCTCAATCTACTGAGCCACCCAGCTGCCCCCAACTAGGAAGTTTCTGATACCACATTTGAACCCAGGTCTTCCTGTCTCTAGGCCTGGCACTCTATTCACTGTGCTATCTAATTATGCCTTGAAATTCTAATTTTTCATTCTGTTATGAAAGTGACTTGTTTTTCATACAAGTTCTGGCAAATCCCACTAAATTGGAAAATTAAAAAAAAAGGTTCAATATCCTTCTTTCCTGTCTTTTTTCTTTTCTTTTCTTTTCTTTTCTTTTCTTTTCTTTTCTTTTCTTTTCTTTTCTTTTCTTTTCTTTTCTTTTCTTTTCTTTTCTTTTCTTGTTTCCCTATATTTAACCACTCCTCTATCTCTGTCTCTGTCTTCAATGAGAAAAGAAAAGCAAAACTCAACTAACAAATATTCATATTCAAGCAAAACAAATCCTCATATTGGTCATGTAAAAAATGTATGTTTCATTTGATAACCTGAGCCCATCACTCTCTTTCAAGAGGGAAATAGCATTTTTCATCATTGGTACTTTGAATTTGTGAAAGGTCATTGCACTGGTTAAAATTCTCAAGTTGTTCAAAGTTGATTTTCTTTATAAAGCTATTATTATCATTGTATTATTGTAATTTGTTTTCTTAGTTATGCTCACTTTACTTTGTATCAATTCATACAATTCTCCCTAAGTTTCTTTGTACCTTTTATTATATTTTATAATAATAATAATATAAAACTGTAAAGTTTACAATGTACACTTCATAGATGTTAATTTATTTGATTTTCATAATAACCCTTTGAGGTAAGTGCTATGATTACCCCATTTTACAGAGGAGACTGAAGCCTATTAAGTGACTTGCCCATGTTCAAAAAGCTATCTCTGAGACTGGATTTGACCACAAGTCTTCCTGACTAAGTCTGTTGCTTTCCCACCGTACCAACTAGAGTAGTAGATTAGAATACTGCCATTGATATGTTTGCATTTCATAAGGCATCTAACAAGAAGAAGGAAATAAAACACTTTTCCTTTTCCAATTCTGTATTAGTCATTTCTCACATACATGAAATAGCATTTGGTTACTTTAATTCTTATACTCCTCCTGTATTTGTGATCTTGTTTATGTGGGTATTCTCTCTATTGATGCATATTGCAACTTATTTACGCTTGCTCATCACATATATCCTGTTTGTGTTCTCCTTGAAAATTCACCAAGGTAGAGAAGGAGTAGATTCTGACTAATGTTATTGGGACATTTCTCTCATTCTCTTGACATCACATGGCTACTGTAGGAATAAAAATGAAAAAATACCCCTAGTATTGAAAAATATATAGGAATTTTAATAATAAATCAAAAGAGAGAGAAAAGGAAAAAAAAAGGCTCTTTCAGTCAAGAGAGCAGAGCAAAGAGGGTCAGAGACTCACACCTGCAGCACTTTACCTAAAGGACAAGTTCCAAAAAAAGAGCCTTGCAGCATGTCTCTCAGCCTTACATAAAATGAGGTTGCAACTTAAAAGCATGCTGGGAATGTAGCTCAGATGTGGCAAATTTCCATCTGCACAATATCAATGGAGAGTAAGGGCCGTCCATGTTGCTTGAGTAATAATCAGTTGGACCTGTAAAAATGAAGATTTGAACCCTGGACTTCAATCTCCAGAAGTCCTTGCTCTAGTTCCCAGGATGCCCTCTAATCTCACTGAGATTTCCACCTGGGTAAGATCAAAATTTCTATTTAACCGGCTGTAAAAGCCTACTGAGCTCTCTTCCTACTTCCACTTCCAATCAAATGCATCTCTCATGATGTAAGTGAAATTGAATGGGCCTTTCGGCCCTCCTAGGCAAGTGCTTTCTTACTTGTATATTCTTAAATTCTTAATCTTTAATAAACCTCTAAAATATTATATTTCTAGCAGAGAAACTAAATTTTTATATGCTACAGACTCATGGTAGAAAGTGGTGGCCTTACCACCAAAATGATTCTAGTCTCAGTTGTCCCCTTTGTATGTCTTACAGATTTCACATGACTAGCACACTGGACAATGTATCTCTTTAATCTCCTGTGATTATTTTACTATTAATGGATTCACAGATAATATACATGTATACCAGGGCTAGGGTTATTACACTTAGGTTAAGTTTAGGCAGGAGATAGCAGTAATTTCAGAGACAGGCCATTTAAAAATATGTTTGGGTCATTTCTTATACATTCTTAATGGTTCCAGTGAAAAAAGATTTCAAACACTCTAATTTATGGATGAAGAATATGTTCTTGGAAGTGAGTATAGATGGAAGAACACAAAAGGAATTAAGGAATAGAATCTTGCCATGGCCTCTGGAAAAACTAAGCTTGGTTCTGCAGGATATATTCAAGGATACATCTCATGAGAAAGAAATCGTGTGAAATAATCATAGTGATACTGAACAGACAATTAATATTTTAATTAGAAAAATAAATTTTAAGATGAATTGTAGTACCTTAGACTTCATTTTAAAACACCAATTAAGCACCTGCTCCATGCCAAAGACCATTTCTATTGGGGAAGGAATACAAAATAAATGATTAAGCATAGCACTAACATCAGGAGGAATAAGGAAAGGCTTCAATTTAGGAGGTGACACCGGAGTTGAAGCTTTGAGAGATGAAAGTGAAAGTGAAAGTTCTTTCCTACTTTTCTCACATGGCTAAGTATTAGCAAGAGGTAGACATCCTTTATATTTTGCAGGAACTATAACTATTTCACATGGATGAGCTGAACAAGAAAGGAACAACATGGAAATACATCAATCAGATAAGCTGAATGAATAGACATCAAAATTGCTCTGAGACAGTGGTACCATTTACATACTTATTTAATACCTTGGGTGTGCACCAAGACCAAAGGAATAGCTTTTATATAAATGCTTCTATCACTTAAGCCTAGGAACATGGGCAATATTAAAAACCTGCTTTTTAAAGCCTTTTCCTCTTCATAGATCTGGAACAACAAAAGCAGCCTTCAGAGAGAAATTGAGGGCTAGAAAAATTGAATGTGGTTAGAGGGGACTGGTTTCCCTTCTTTACTATTTGAAGCATAAAAGGTCCAGAGTATGAGGAAGGGAGGTATGGAAGAAAGAAAGCTTTAAGTGATTGTGGATGGCCTGATACAAGACCCTGGAATTCTGTGGCTGTGGAATTACTAGGGAAGAAGACAGGGAGCTCCCATTGACTTCCTTTGGTTAGCTTGATGGATACTTAAGAATCTTGACAAGCAAAGAGAAATATAACAAAATTAAGTATCCTGTGGCTCTTTTTAATGGTTTTAGAAAAGCTGGATCACCACTGTAAGGAAAACAAAGGCAAATTATCTTTGGATATTTGGCAATTGGACAGAGAAGTAGACATACTTTTGATTTTTAAGGTCCATCTTTTTTTTTTTTCAGGGAAGGTTTGGAGTTTATTTGCTGCAGTTTCTTGGCTCTAGTTTACATGGCAAAAACCCCAAACAAACCAAAAAACAAAAACAAAAAATCAGACCAAAATAAATCCTGTCAATAGTCATTGCTCATTTCTTTAGATCTCCCTCATAAAAACAAAAAACAAACAAAAAACACACCCCCAAACCCTTTCTTTCCCAAATAAAAAATATAAAGGAGAAAAACTACAGATAGATTATTTACATCTTTGATAAATAGACTAATACTGATCCACCTGCTTCCCTAGCCTCACCCTTTCTCCCCACCCCCAAATTACGAGCAGGAGAGTGGTTCATGGACCTAACAGTACCAATGAAAAGGCTAATGTTAATGGGATTAGGGACTGGGAGGCACAGGATGGGAAGCATGATCTCTGACAGAGAGGTTTCTCTGGAGAATGTGCCTTAAATTCTGCTGAGATTAGGGCTATAAGGGAAGAGAATAGGAGCAGAAGTAAAGATGAAGTCTGTACCATTAACTACGTTCTGAGCTCTGCTTTCTGAGAGTGACTTCTCAATAAGGAATTCATAGGCCTTTCACCAACAAGGAAGTAGTGGTGATGGGTGGTGGCAGAAGTTCAACTAGCAAGCTAATGAATCATTAATGCAATGGCTAATGAGGATGTGGTCTAATGAAGGCAATGCAGAGTTCTTGTCAGTTGAAGAAATCTATTAGTTTGGGAAATTTATAGAGGATATGTCTTACAAAGTCACCTGAAGTACTTAGACCCCCAAGATAGGGATTGCTCTCTGCATCCTTGTTAGGAGGGTTTAAAATGAAGATCTGGCAATATTTGGCCTAACAAAAATAAACTTTCTTTGCTTCTTGAGGAGGGGCAGCAAGGGAGAAGACAAAATTCTGTAAAGGTCTGTAAAGGAATGGGTTTGATAGGCTGAAAGGATGCTTTTAAATCACACTTCTCTTTCCCCCATGACCTGCTTTGAATGCAATCAGACCCTGCCTTTTGGGTAGCACTCCACCTGAATTGTATCAGGCTTTAATTATGGGTATCTTGCCACCAAAGAATGGGATATGGTAGAAGTAGCACAGGCTAATTTTATTTTAAAGGCACAGGAAAGATTTCTTAAATCATCACTGTTTTGGCCAATGGGGAATTGGTTTTGAAAGTTTTAGTACAATTCCTTCTGTCTTTTTGATCTAGTATGGCCTGTTGATGTGAATATAGAGGGAAAGTGAAATAGCATCTTGTATGAATCATTATTCTTTTTAACTTTAGGAATTGTATGCTTTTAAATAATGTTGTTTTATTTTATGGTACATGAGTGTCTTTTTGCATTCAAACTACAGGTCTGAATTACTGGTGACTAAAGCTATGATCCAAATTAGTCTTGGTCCAGAATATTAAATGACTTAACTAAAGTTACATAGTTAATAAGTATCAGAATCAGTATTTGAACACAGGTTCACTGGCTACTGAGCCAGTGATCTTTCTAACTCATCATTCTGCTTCCTTTTGCTTTTCTCTTATAGTTTGGAAATTAACTACAATACAATTAATGTAATTTTGGCTTACCCTACAAAATACTTACTTAAGGAAAAAAAGGCTGATTTTATTCAATTTCAAAACTAAATATGGGCTCCTAGAGATGCTATTCCGTTGACTTGGGCATCTGTCATATTTTCCAACCTGATTGTTTTGCTAGCAGGTCATCATTATAATACCCAGTTTCTGAAAAGTAATGAATAAACTAGTATTTTTTAGGTATTACTTGAATGTGTAATAAAATGCAACTCCCAAAGTATTCAGATTAGAAATGTTTGGATAAATCCAATAGCACGTTATCAGGCTCTTCAGAAATTAAGCTTTTTAGTTTACCTGGCAGATTTATGGAGAAGGGAAGGATTTATGATCAAATAAGAGATAGAGAACATTATAAGATGTAAAATGAATTATTCTGATTATATTAAATTAAAAAGCTTTGTACAAACAGTACCAATGTAACCAAGATTAGAAGGGAAACAACAAACTGGGAAAACTCTGTATAACAAATTTCTCTAATAAAGGTCTCAATTCTCAAACCTATAGAAGAACTAAGTCAAATTTAAAAGACTATAACTCATTCCCTAGTTGATAAATGGTCAAAGGATATGAACAAGCAATTTTCAGAGGAAGAAATCAAAACTATCAATAATCATATGAAAAAATGTTCTAAATCCCTCTTGAAATGCAAATTTAAAAACTCTGAGGTATCACTTCATACTTATCAGATTGGCCAATATGACATTAAAAGAAAGTGCTAAATGCTGGAGGGGTTGTGGCAAAATTGGGACACTAATGCATGATTGGTGGAGTTGTGAACTGATTCAACCACTCTGGAAGGCAATATAGAACTATGTCCAAAAAGCCATAAAATTGAGCATACCCTTTGATCCTACCATACCACACTATTGGGTCTGTATGCCAAAGAGATCATAAGAAAGGGGAAAGGATCTACTTATACAAAAATATTTATAGTATATACCAAATACTATATACTAAACCAAAGGGGACTGCCCCCAAATTGATTTTGTTCTTGATTCCCCTTTTGTTTCCTTATCCCCAAGTTGTTGTATTTTCCCTGTGTAAAATTGTATGTACCTTAGTTAATTATGTTTAAAATGATCCATTGGGGAGATTGGTCTTCCAAAGGATCACAGGGGAGAATGTGCAAGTGGAAAATTTGCCAAACCTGAGCTACATTCCCAGCATCCTTTTAAGAGGCTTGGGAGATACATTTGACTGAGACTCATGCTGCAGGACCCTTTTTGGGAACTTGTGCTTCTGGTAAAGTGCTGCAGGTGTGAGTCCTATACCAAGTTTTGTATAGTATAATATAATTTATATATTATATTCTTTTTGCAGTGGCAAAGGATTTTAAATGGAGGGGATAGACATCAATTGGGGAATAGCTGAACAAAATGTGATGTTTTTTAATGGAATGAATATACTATAAGAGATTATGAACAGGATGACTTCAGAAAAAGATGAAAAGATCTACATGAACCGATCCAGAGTGAAATAAGCAGAACCAGGAGAATATTGTACACAGTAACAACAATATTGTATAATTATCAACTGCGAAAAACTTAGTTACTCTCAGTAATACAATGATCTGGGACAATTCTGAAAGACTTATGACAAAGAATGCTATCCATCATCCCCAGAGAAAGAACTGTTGGAGTCAGATGCAGATCAATGCATACTATCTTTCACATTAGTTTATTTGCAGTTTTATTTTGGGGTTTTGTTTTTATATGATCAATATGGAAGTTAGTCCTGATCAAATTGCTTATCTCCAAGAGGGAGGGAGGGAAGAGTGGAAGGGAGATTATTTGGATTTTATAAATTTAGAAAACATATGTTGAAAATTATTATTACATATAATTGAGAAAATAAAATACCTTTGAATAAAAAAAGCAATCTATCTTTTTACTCCTATAATTTGGAATTCTGGGAGCCTTAGAATTCACAAAATCTCTATGTCTATGATAGTAGGGAAGATTCAGAATAAGCTACCTTAAGCTAGCTTGTTAATATAAACATCATGGATATTACAGATATTAAACATAAGTGATGAAAACTCTTTAACTATTATTTAACAATGAAAATCTATTCATTGAAACTCAGAGATTTAAGAAGTTCAGTGGAGGAAGGCCTTGGGAAAATTTAAAGAAAAATCTCTACGCCACAACCCAACCATTTTCAGCTATATAGGTAGACTATAAGAAACTATATTTAATGGGAATAAAATTAGTCTGGCAACTGGAAGAAAAGAAGTCCTCATCCCAGAGACACAGACAAGCCATGAGAATAAAAACTCCTAAGTTTCTAAAGCAGTTCAATTGCTTCACTGTAGTATACAAGAGGTAAAGAATACAATGAATGGACTATTTTGAAGCGTAATGGCTCAGCAGTCATAATTGTCTGCTTCTAAATTGTTCAATTTTTATCAACAAAAATGTAAGATAAGTGACACCCCAAGAAAGAACAGCCTGTCTCACCAAGCTCTTGCCATAACTGACTGACAACAATTTATCTGTCTGATTCCTGCCAAATCTGTATACAGTAATCTGCAGATTATCCTGGAAGCTGCCTGATCACTTTACAGGAAAATATCATTCATGTGAAATTGTTTCCTATAAAGAAGGGTATACAAGAAAGGAAAAAAAAAATCAAGAAATATTGCACTTCCCTGGATAGCAGCTCTTTTTGACAGCTTGAACAAAAGTGCTTTACTAACACACTTAAGATGGAAGCATTCACAGCGTTAAAAGCTGAAAAGGTCTATCCAGGGAAATAGTAGGTAAATTAGAAACATTTCTGTTTTTCTTCTGATGTAAATTCAATTTTTTAGGAGTCCACAGTTTTTTCTTGCTTTTGTTCTAGACACTACATCATATTTTTTTAATGATAACAATTTAAAATCATTTTTTTGGATGATATAGTTTTAGAGATTAGTCAACAGGACTACTATTTTCCCAGAGAGGCTAGCTTCATTATACCAAATGGCATCATTTATTCCTCTTCACACACTCATCCAAAAAGGAAAAGGAAAATGTTAAAATTAATTATTATTTCAAATTATTGCCATTCACATGACAAATTAATTTTAGATAAAAACTAAATTTGGATTTGGAATAAAGGAAATTTTCCCATCTAAATATAGTTTTCCTCAATAATTTCAACCAAAACTACCAAATTCTTGCAACTGGATCTATTTTCTTCATTTAAGAGATAGTCAGTATTGCAATTATCTATCATAAAAAAGTCATTTTGGAACATTTTGCACATCTCTTCTGAAGTCAATTTTTCAATCTGTTAACGGTCTTTGTTTTGTGGATTTCTAACCATTAAACAAATCTAAGAGCAAATAGAAGATATGCAATAATGATGTTTTGGGGCTTTGGGAATGTTATTGGAATTTAGCTTTGAATAAGGAACAGAATGGAGGTATAGAGGATTGTGGGAAGCAATTTTAGGAAATATAAAACTGTTAAGAATCATTATCTCAGGTTTCAACAGCTTGAAACTTACTGAAAGCGGTATCACAAGTGATTTGCTAATATAACTGGTTCATACAAAGGGCATATGATGAGATTACTGGACAGACTGACCACTAGGCTGTCTAAAAAGGGTGAACCAGCCCAAGTTGGACAGATGGAGCAGTTTAATGCATCTTTGCCATTCAGTATTGGCACCAGAGCCATCAGTAGTCACTGCATTTCTAGTTTGGGCACAGCCTGAAGGAAACAAAGAAGTAAGGAAAGAGGATCCTGATAATCTTGATAATAACTTCACTTTCATTGCACATCACTGGTTCACTAGATTAATACTTCCCTTGATTTCTTAGAATATATTAGGAAAGGGGAATATTATACTGGAAAACCACAGGATGGAAAAGAGGAAAAAACAGGTTCTAGCTTTCTCTGGCTTTAGCTTTATGTCCAATTTATATCATATTGTTTTTCATAAAAATCTGTCTTTATTTGGAATGATTAGTTACAAACCAGGCTTCTCCTTAAGAGCCTCAATTATTACCTTTGAGATAAGACTCACTGTGACCACTCAGCATTTTTCCTTTTTGATTCTATGAACAATTAAAGCTTTATTTTAAATGTATGTATCTGTTAAAACATATATTCAGACTTCATTAAAGTAGGCCATCACTTAGTTAACCACTTTAATTTTGTGAATGGAATATAGAAATAAAAGAATCTGTAGGAAGAGCTGCAGGATCTATATGTGGGGCAGGCTATTTCCACAGACCTAAATCACAAACATCTTAGCCATAAAGCACTGCAGCTATTCTCATAAAGGCAGCCCACCCCAATCTCCCAGCTATCTATCATTCACTGAGATACATTTTGCTATTGACACATGTCTAGTTTGGAACGATTCCTAGGTTAAAGGAGTGATTACAGAGGACCAACTGCCTTAATAGAGATAGGTAAGGGAATAAAGGAAGCTGTTATTTGGTTAACTGAATTATTCTTTTTCATTATAAAGGCTTTATAAAATTAAATAGTAGGGACTCTAGGCTACTTTACACTGAGCAGACCTTGTATCTTCAATTTTAACTGATTAATATGATTCATCACTAGAAGAAATACAGATTAAGAAAATTAGGTAAGCAATATTTATAATTTAAGGAGAAAATTAATATATCCTGAAAGATATGAATCGTTTGAATCTGTATGTGAGGTTAATTCTGCCATTAAATTATACATAAGCTTATGGAAGGCAATGTCTAACATAATTAAAGTAAGTGAACAGAAAAAGACAAGGGCATTCTACCAGTTATTAGTTCTTATTATACAGTTTTGTGATCAAAACTCTCCTTGGCTCCACACTCAGATATATACGATGTACACAATCAATACCTATACTATTTCCAGAAAACCAAATTTTTATAATAGAATATAATGCGGTTCAGAGATAGATGTGTTTTCCTCATATCCTATTAGCATCCAGACTCCTTGCTCACAAAAATGGTGATTGTTTGATTCAGTAACTGGTTAGGTGAACATTCTTTCCCCCTACTACCTCTCCCACATACTCATTCAAATATACCTCAACTCTACATGTATGCTATTTATATATACTATATCCATCTCTACCATTTTCCTGATGTGCCATCTATAGCCCCTCTGTTTAAAAAAAATATTTCTTTTGAATTTTGATATAGCCTCCTTCCCTCCTCTCTTTTCTTCCCTCCCTCCCTCCCACTTTTCTTCCTTCCCTCCCTACCTTGCCCGTGCTGGAAATACTGGAGTAGTCAGAAGCTACTCATGGCTTAGATATCAAAACTGAAGCTTTAACCTGCTCTGTTTCTCTAACTCGGACTGGTCTTAGTAACAACTGATCCATCTGACTTAGAGCCACCTGAGCAGAAGGGATCACAGACATGCACCATCACCTTGGGACACCCCATTTATTTCTGAAATCTATCTCTTTTCCTCCCTTCTACCAAGAGAGTCATCTTTTGCAATTATATAATTTAAAAAGAAAATTCAGCAAAAAACTAAATAGCAATGGTTTCCAAAAATTATGTGTAATATTTTACACCAACAGTCCTATAACTTTACAAAGGAGAGAGCAAGCTAATTTTCTCAATTCTTCTCAGAGATGAGTTTGATTATTATATGGATGTTTCTTTTTTGTTTGTTCTTTTCATTTACATTGTTGTAGTCATTGTATAAATTCCCTTTTTGGTTTTAACTATATCATTCTATATTGGTTCATATTCTTCCCATGTTTCTCTGAATTTTTCACATTTCTTACTGTGTAGTAAGAGAATGCACCACAGTTTGTTAAGTCATTCTCCAACTGATGAATATATACATTGTTTTCAATTCTTTGCTAACAGAAAAAGTGCTGTTATATGTATTTTTGGTATATGTGGGAATTTGCTTTTTTCTTTGACTTGCTGTGATATATGCCAAGCTATGGAACCTCTTGGTCAAATGTTACAGGCATTTTAATCACTTTTTAAAAATTCCAAATTGCTTTCATCAATCAATTCATAACAGTCTATTAGTGTGATTTTTATTCCATAGCTTCAACAGCCACTATTTGCAACTTTGTGAAAATTTTATTATCTTTGATTACATGTTGATTATGAGGCGAATCCTCAGAGTTGTTTTGTTTTGCACATATTTTATGATTAGAAACTTAAAACAATATTTTGTATACTTAAAAGTTTAAAATTCTTTTGTGAAACTTTTGTTGATTTTTTTGAATACACTTATCCACTGGGGAATGGCTCTTGGTCTTATATATTTGTGTTAATTCACACACACACACACACACACACACACATATATATATGTATATATGTATACACACACACACACATATAACCACATATATAAATCAGACCCTCATCAGAGAGATGTAATACAAAGATTTTTGTCCTCTTCCTGCATCTACTCTTCCTCTATCTCAGATGCATTCATTGGGAGGTGGGGGTAAAGAGAGTTCTTTAATTTTTTGGTAAGCTCTCTATTATTAACAACCCCTACTCCATCCACCTACTCCAACTTTGGTCTCATTATTTCATACTTTGCCCATCTTCTACCACTTGTGGAAATCTGGCTCCCTCCGGAAGAAATCATATCCTTGACTGCTCATTCCAGTAAAAGGTAATTTTTCTCTCATGCCTTTGGCACACATGGCCAGAAAGTGAATGCATACCCTTTTACTATCTCTTCCAGACAATACTACTGTAAGGATAAATGCTAAGGGATAGAGGAAAAATAAATTGATTGCCTTTAAGAGGAAAGGAGGAGAATTCAGATACAAACCCTGGCGGAAGATTCTGGAAGAAGAGGAGGATTTTGGGAGTTGACTGTCTTTAACAGTCACTCCTGATTCTGGCTTTCCACTAAGCTCAAAGGAGGATTTTTGCTCTGGCATCCCCTGGAAAAACCTAATCTTATGGAAAGATTTAGGAGGAGACTGCCTTTTCCCCGGAGTACAGAGACCAACCTGTCTGAGAGCTACCAGTCAAAGACCAACTTGGCTAAGGTAATCCCAAGTGTTTTGTCACCAGGGACTCTGGGTTACCTAGGAAGCCAAACCCAGGTTTGAGAGGGGATTCAGGCTACTAGAGAGTTCTGTCTCTTTAGCCTTCTTAAAGACAATCTGGGTGATTAGATTAGCAGATAATCAGATAGCATTTGGGGTTTTAAAGTAAGAGCAGGGAGTGAATAGGCAGGGTCTACAGAAGCAAGGAAGAATACCTCTCACAAGGGACTTAGAAGGTGGATTGAGTCTAGATCTGTAGTTTTAGGGCCCTTCCTACCCTTTCGCTTTACTTCAATTATCAAAATAAACTTGGTTTTTCAAGCCCAAGGGTTTTGTGCTTTACTGGCCCTGGGGAGGTCTGGGTGTTTCTCATCTCCCATTCATCTAGGACTTTCCCAAACAATCTACATTTGAAGATAGCCATACCTTTCAGTTGTTGAGCCCAGGAAATTTTGAATTTTAGGAACAATTGTCATCTTGCCCCACTTAGAATTCTAAGAGCAGCTTCTGGCTAAGCATGAAATCTTGGCAGTGTGGTATCAGGGGGAGTGGCTCTGACTGATAGGTTGCCATTTTGGTTGGAATTCTCTGTCCCACTGGTACTCAGGGAACATTCTACCGGGATCTACCACTCTACAGTTGGGCTGAGGGGAGTACTAGAAGATTCCATTTGACTGTTTTTCACTCAGCTTCATTTCTAACAGCTGTTGCTTAGTCTGAATACTTTTTACATTGGTAGTGTGCTAGTGGGGGATCAGGAACCAAAGCTTGACAGGTCTCTGAGAGGGAGGGAACAGATAAAGAGAAACAACACTTCCTCTCCCAGGCAGAGCTGTCCCAGAGAAAGTTAAGTTAGATCTATGTCTGAAAGGTAAAGAGGAAATCCTCTTCAATCTCTAGTTTCTGTTCTCTTCTTTGGATGAATATTATCTTGATGCTCTTTAGTACACTTTGAAGAATGAGATGTTTACTTCTTCTATAACTTATTTATTGGCTGAAGATTCAGGATTGGTAGGTTAGGAAGTCCCTATTCTATTTCAACCTAAATTCCCTTCAGGGTTTGAGGGCTCAGGTCTGGGGACCTGGGTCCCTGAAGACCACTGTGGAGTCAGACTGGTGTAATTTCCTGATACAGAGATACAGCTTTGAAGATATGGATGGGAAATCTTCTGAATAGGGAAAAAGTCTCTATCCACCACTTTTAAGGAAAGATGGCTAATCTGGGTCTCTTCAGATCAATGAAGGATTATAGCAGGCTAAGCTCAGGGAAGTTGCTCTTCCCCCTCTCAGTTCAGAAGGGACAAGAACCCTTTCCCAACTGTCCATCTCCTTTTCTTAGCTGGAGGTTCTAGTCCCATCCCTGGTTGTTAGCCAAAGTTCCATTTCCTTCTTGCCTGAGGTTTCCTTGCAAAATCAAATCCTGGAGGTGTATTCTGTATCTCTCTCATCCACAGTAGTACACACTGGTTTTACTTTTAATTGCTCTACAGCTGGTGTTCTCTCAAATACACCCTATAATATTTATAAATATGGGTTTGGGATATTATTTCCCTCTCATTCCCTATGTTCTTCTGGTGCCGATACCTGATTGGTTTTATGCTTGGTCTAGGGTTGAAATACTGCTTCCTTTTACTGAAACAACCATAAGATGTGCTATAACTTATATTCTATCTGTGATACTGATTTGTTGCTTTATGTCTGTGCTGGTTAGAACTTTAAAATGTGTATTTAGAGATGCAATCTATATGACTGGCTAAGTTTTGGTACTGGAGAATGAAAACAAATGGTTATTGTATTACAACTGAAATTGGAGAAAATTGAAACAACTCGTGAGGAATTGAGGAAAGTTACTGGCATGGCAAAGGATCTAAAGCAAAAGGAACCAGTGAAGTTTGGAGGAACTAAACAACAACAAGTTCCTACAAAGCTGCAACTAGAGGCAGAGACTTTAGAACATCATCCAGTTATCATATGTCCTTTAAGAAATGCCTCTTATGTCACACCTGACCAGGGGACTGTGCACATTAGACAGCACAAGAATTTTACACAGAGAACTGGAATCCTTAAAGAAACAAATTCCTAAATATGAAGACAAGCCAATCCAAGTTGTAAAATAGCTAGAAAGGGTTATCAGAATCTATAATCTGAGCTACCAAGTTTTTAATCTTCTTTTGGACAAGATTTTAACTAAGAGGGAGAAACAACAGATTGTGGAGCAAACAAACAACAATACTGCTCTCACTCCATGGTTGCCTGGGTATAAAGACTTAGAGATAAATTCTGTGGAGAATTACAGGCAACTGGGAATGGCAAGTGAGTCTCTCAGAAACCATGAGAACAAATTCTAATCACCCAGGAATATGGTCCAAATTTGAGAGGTTGAGGCAAGACAAAGGGAAACACCAGCTAGTTTTCTTGACAGGATTATTGATTGTGGGGAACATTGGCTTGCCCTAGATTTACTATCTGATGAAAATGTAAGCCACATAAGGAGGCAATTCATTAAGAATGCCTACCTCATGGTGAAAAACTTTTTCAGAAGCAATTGCATGAACTGGTTTACCATGGGTCTTGATGCATTGAAAAGGACAGTGATTTACATATACCTGGATGAGTTGGATAAGCAAGCTAAAGATAAGACTGAGGTAACTGATAAATTGAGGATGCAATTAAAGGAAGCAAACAAAAAGATTCAGGAGAGTGAGATATAGTAGGTTAAGACTGTTGCAACCCTGAAGTCTTATAAGCCTCCAAGGTATGAATAGAATGCTAGATGGAAAAGGCAAAATCCTCCCACCAGGAGGAATTTATGCAATCAACTTGGGCACTAGATGAGGGAGTGTAGATTCAGGGATCAATTTTCATCTCAGAATAGTAAACCTTTCCTCCTTTGAGATTTCCATTCAAATTCTTATTGCATTATCTATTGGCTTCTAGGAGTTGATTACTAAGCCCATTGACTTCCTCTCCTTTCCACTCCAATCACTGAAATAATACTCTGGGAGTATAAACCATACATTAAAGTCCCTTCAAACAACCTTGGCCTCCAAATTCATCAATTACCTAGTCTGCCTCAGTCTATCATAGGGCTGGAAAAATTTTAGTAATCAATCAGTCAACAAGAATTTTATAAAGAGCATGCTATGTGTCAGTGACTTTGTTGGGCACTGGGGACATAAATACAAATTATTCCCTTTTCTCAAGGAGATTCATTCTATAAGGAGAAAATATGTACGGGGAGAAGCATTAATAAATGTGGATATGAGAAATATCATGTAGAAGACTATATTGAACTGAGATTTCAGAGAAGGAATTCCAAGAGCTGAAATGGAGGAGGGTCTGCTCCTAACAAATGGGTCAGCTGTATAAAGACCTGTAAAAAGTAGAAGTGTTATGTGTGAGGAACAGCAAGTAGTACTTTTATTGGAACAGAAGATTGTGTAAAAAGGAGTACTGTGTGGTAAGTTTAGAAGAATAGAATGAAGTCAGATTATAAAAGTCCTAAATGTCAGAAGACACTATATTTTATTCTAAAGACAATATGTCATTGGAACTATTTGAAGAGGGGAATGACATGGCCTGACTTGTGCTTTAGAAATATCCCTCTGGCAGTTTTGTGCAGGATGGATTAGAGAAGGGAGAAAGAAGGAAGGGAGCCCAATTAGAATGCTACTGGTATGAGTCCAGGTGAGGGCTGATAAGGAACTGAATGTCCATGCCCTTTTAAGATGAAAGGGAAAGATGCAAGAAATAAGTATAGAGCTAATAAAAGCAAAAAGGCATAGCAATCTGTTGGCTAGATATGGAAGTGGGTGAGGGAGAATGAAAGATGACACATAAATTTAGGACTTGGTTGACTGGAAAAGTAGTGGTGACATTGACAAAAAAAGAGTTAAGAAGAGGGATGGTGTGGTTTTAAAGAAAGACAATGAGTTCTGTTTTGGACAAGATGAGTGTAAGATGCCTATAGGACATCCAGTAGGAAATAGCTAATAGAGAGTTGATGATACAGTATTTGGAACTCAGGAAAGAAACTAGGTAGGGCTGAATATAGAGGCTGAATATTGAAGAATGGCCAGATGGGTAGGACAAAAACAATAGAGAGTAGAATCATTAAAGCCCAGTGGAAAGAAGGCATCCAGGAGGAATTGTTAAATACCATAGATACTATGCCAAATAATAGAGGTTTTTTAAAAATGAGAGAAAATTGTGAAAAGGCCATTGGATCTGGCAACTAAGAGACTGCTTTTGGAGACTTGCATTTTCAGCTGAGTATTCAGAAGCTGGACTTCAAGGTTCTGAGAAATGAGAGGTTAAGACAGGAAATGGAGGTGACTAGTAAGAGAGATTTTTCTAGGAGTGTGGCTATGAAAAAGAACAAATGCAGGTTTATAGTAGACAAAATCCAAGAAAATATCCAGTAAAAGAAACCAAAAAGTTAATTATCTGTGTATAAATAAGTCACTAGGTAACTCTCCATTTTCTATCAGCTCCTCTGTTCGGTTCAAATCCATGGAACATCTTATCTTCTTCAGCATAAACTAAACACCTGAAATCTCATCATCATGCAGACTGACTCAGTATTTGATACTGAACACCTCAGTGCCCTGAGTTGCCTCTCTCCTTGAGGGGGATGGAGATTAAAGAAGTAAACTCCTCCCATATAAAGAACACAGAATTTTCCATGAGCAGTTCACAGTTGAGTTTCAATTCCATGGAACATCATGCCCCAGAGCTGCCCTTCACCCTTTGTATATTATCTTCTCCCATTAGATTGTAAGCTTTTTGAGGGTAGAGACTTTCTTTTTCTTATCTGTATTCTCAGTGGTAAGCATAATGCTTGGTATACTACAGTAGGCACTCAAATGTTTACTGAATTGAATATCAACAAGTTAAGGTAATAACAAGGAAGATGTAAAGATCCTTATATGACCTCAGAAATATTGAGACTTGCCTGGCTGGGCCTATCCCTAGAATGTGGCTGTGACAGGATATAACATTCAAAAGAAACAGTGTTGGAAGAGGTTAGAGACAGGATCAGGAGTCTAAGTACCAAGGATACAAAGGAGGAAATTTAGTAGATGATCTTAAGGAGCTCACAGTTTAATAGAGGAAACAACATGCAAATTATCACGTATAGGAAATGATCTCTATATATTTATACATATATATGAGAAGAAATGGACATACTCAACAAAGGAAGGCATTAATATTAAGGGGTATCAGGAAGGACTTCTGGCAGAAGTTGGAAATTTGGCTGAGACTTAAAGGCAGCCAGTTGGTACAACATGGAGACCTCTGGGACTGGAGTTTGGAAGATATGAGTTCAAATGTGGCTTCAGACACGTACTAGCTGTGTGATCCTGGGCAAGTCACTCAACCCTGTTTGCCTCAATTTCTTCTTTAACATGAGTTGGAGAAAGAAATGACAAACCACTCCAGTATCTTTATCAAGAAAACCCCAAATTGGGTCAAGAAATCAGATATGACTGAACAACAAAAGTGAAACTGGACATGGAGATGAGAAGCAAGAGTTCCAGGGTTAGAGGAATAGTCAGTGAAGATTCATGCTGCTAGGACATGGAGTATCTTTTAAAAGAAACAACAAGGGGGTGAGTGGTGTCGGACTGCAGAGTAGAAGGTGAGAGGGAGGCTGGGGAGTATAAGGGTAGCAGTATAATCATAAAGTGAGAAGGTTCACTTTATAGCTTTGGGGAACCTTTAAGGAGCTTGAGTGCCCTTAAGGCAAATTCAAGCTATCTTTGAGCCTCCACATTACTGGAGAGAACTGAGGGAGAAAGTGTGTTTGCTTTGGACTGATAGACAGAGGGGTGGGGCATGCAAAAATGTCCTGAGGGCTGGGAAGAGGGATAAAGGAGCAGCTCCCAGACTGTTGGCTCTGTGTGGTTGCCACCTCTTCATCAATGCAGACTTAGGTGAATATAAGGAATATGAGCAGGCAAACACGATGGCTATCAACATTCAAAGGAAGATCAATAGGGCAGTCATGGAAGTAAAATTGTCATCAGATTACATTATAGACCACCTAGACAAAAAAGAGGAGACAAATGAAGAATCCAGCATAGTAGCAGGTGCCTTCTGAATCTCCTTCCAACTGATCACTACAAAGCATCTCAAAAGGGCATAAATTAAAAGTGGATGAATTAAAGGACTCTCTCACTATATGCAGTCTTAAAGGTACACAGTGTTTGGATTTCCATGATATAAGGGGGTGAAAATACACTAATCAAAGCTCAAGTTGATCACCCCTCCTCTATATCACCTACCAGGCTATAGTCAGAGGAGAGCTTGGGCAATCTCTAAATTCTTGGGGACTGTTGAATGCACCACAGACTTATCCCTAAGGGAAGTGCAAGGCCTAGGCAGTGAGACTTGGGACCTGCGCCTTGGTAGGGGAGTGCAGAGCTTGCACAGAAACAAGGCTGGCCACAGCCAAGGCAGCAGGGGCTGGAAAGATAGCCTCAGGGTAAAATGCTTTAAAGCAAACTACACAAAGAACATCACAGATCTACCTGCTCTCACTCAGGCTTCTGACAGGGAAGAGAAGATACTACCAAAGAAAAGCCATGTGAGACAGAAGCTAAGAAAGCAGTGACCATCAACATGCATGAACCCCAATTCACTAGTGGAAAAAGGATTAAAAAGCTCTTGAACCTATATAATTTCTATGGAGAATATGAGTAAAATACAGAAGCAATATCAGAGAGTGAGAAACAAGCAAAAACATCCAAACTTTACCAACAAAAATGGAAATTGGTCACAAGTTTTCTAGAAACTCAAAATGAAATTCAAGAACCAAGTAAGAAAGATAGAAGAAAAATGGCAAAAGTGGGAAAAAGAAATGAAAGTAATATAAAAAGAAAAGAACATCTTAAAAGACAAAATAGCCCATATGGAAAAGGAGGCACAGAAATCAAATGAAGTAATAAACAAATTGGAGACCAGAACTGATCTGCTGTAAGTCATGAAAAGCAGGATAGAATAAATTGACACGAGATAGCAAGAATTTATAAAGCAAAAGCAAAAGAATGAAAAAATAGAAGGAAGAATGAAATATCTCATTGAAAATGCAACTGACCTGGAAAACAGATCCAGGAGAGACAATTTGAGAATTACTGGTCTACCTAAAAGCCTGGAACAAATAAAGGCCTTGACGTCATATTACAAGAAATTATCCAAGAAAATTGCCCTGATGCTCTTGAACAAGAGGGCAAAATAGACATTCAAAGAATCCATAGACCACCCCCTACATTAAATCCCCAAAAGACAACCACAAGGAATGTTATAGCTAAATTCAAGAGCTTCCAGATGAAGGAGAAAATCCCTCAAATGGCCAGAAAGAGACAATTTAGATATCAATGAGCCCCAGTCAGGATTACACAGGATCTGGCTCCCTCCACACTAAAGGACAACAAGACTTGGAATATGATATTCAGGAAGGCAAGATAATTGGGTCTGCAACTAAGAATCACCTAACCATCAAAACTGACTAGATATTTCCAGGGCATTTATGGGCATTTAATAAAATAGAAGATTTCCAAGCATTCCTAAAGAAAAGACCAGAACTAAGTGGAAAATTTGATGTCAAAAATATAAAATTTGAGAGAATTATAAAAAGGTAAACAAGAAAGAGGGAAAAAATTTAAGGGCTTTAGTAAGGTCAAATTTATGATATTCCTATATGGAAAAATGATATATGTAACTCTTAAAAATAATTTTCATTATCATAGTAGATAGAAGAAATATTCATTGGCAGAGGTTGTGGTATTAAGTTGTTTAAGATGATATGTAAAAAAAAATTGGAAGAGGACAAAAAAAGAGGATGATACTAAAAGAAACTTGAAGGGAAAAGAAAAATAGTATAAATTATACCACATAAGGAGGCACACTTAAACCTTATTCTCAGTGGAATCAGTTCTGAGAGGGAAGAACAGCTAGATCTATTGTGGCATAAAACTATACCTTACCCTACAGGGAAGTTGAAAGGGAATAAGGAAGGGGGGCAGGGACTGGGGTTGGGAGTGTTAAAAGGGAGGGAAAGATGGTGTGGGGAAATTAATAGACCTTAAAAGGAAATAAGAGAATAAGAAGGGAGGAGGTAAGAAGGAAAGTAAAATAAGGGTGGGGTAAAGGGGGACTAATTAAAAGCAAAACACTGGTATAGAAGGAAATAGTGAAAGAAGAAAGGGCAGGACTAAAAGAGGAAATCAAACTGATGGGGAATACACAGGTGGTAATCATCACTCGGAATATGAATGGGATAAACTCAGAAACAGATAGCAGAGTGAATTAAAAACCAAAATCCTACCACATGCTATCTATAAGAAACACACATGAGGCAATAGACATACACAGGGTAAAGGTAAGAGGCTGGAGCAGAATTTATTGGACATCAACTGAGAAAAAGAAGGCAGGAGTTGTAATCATGACATCTAACAAAACCAAAGTAAAAATAGATCTGATTAAAAGAGATAAGGAAGATAGTTACATCCTGATAAAAGGCAGTATAGATAATGAAGAAATATCAGTATTCAACATGTATGCACCAAATGGTATAGCACCCAGATTTTAAAGGAGAAACTATTAGAGCTTAAGGAGGAAATATATAGTAAAACTATACTACTGGGAGAACCAAATTAACAGTATTATGAATTAAAAGTGTGATCTCACCTCTAATGAAGAAGAAATTAGGGTAATTATTAAGAACTATTTTGCCTAATTATATGGCAATAAATATGGCAATCTAGGTGAAATGGATGAATATTTACAAAAAAATATAAATTGCCTAGATTAACAGAAGAGGAAATAGAATACTTAAATAATCCCATATCAGAAAAAGAAATTCAGCAAGCCATCAAAGAACTCCCTAAGAAAAAAATCACCAGGGCCAAATGGATTCACAAGTGAATTCTATCAAACATTTAAAGATAAATTAATCCCAATACTTTACAAACTATTTGACAAAATAGGGAAAGAAGGTCTCTTACCAAATTCTTTTCATGATACAAATATGGTACTGATTTCCAAGCCAGGAAGACCAAAAACAGAGAAGGAAAACTGTAGACTAATAGTCTTAATGAACATAGATGCAAAAACTGAGTAAAATACTAGCTAAAAGGCTAGAACAAGTTATCACAAGGACTATGCACTATGACCAGGTGAAATTCATACCAGGAATGCAAGGATGGTTTAATATTAGGAAAACCAATCTCTTAATTGACCACCTCAACAACCAAATTAATAGAAATCCCATGATTATTTCAATAGATGCAGCAAAAGCAAATTACAACATCCATTCCTATTGAAAACACTAGAAAATATAGGAATAAAAGGTTCTTTCCTCAAAATAATAAACAGTATTTATTTAAAACCATCAGTAAGTATCATCTGCAATGGGGATTAGTTAGATGCCTTCCCAATAAGATCAGGAATGAAGCATGGATGCCCATTATCGCCACTACTATTTAATATTGTACTAGAAATGTTAGCAGTAGCAATTGGAGAAGAAAAAGAAATTGAAGGGACCAAAGAAGGCAATGAGGAAACTATCACTCTTTGCAGGACAGCAGGACATGATGATATACCTAGAGAATTCAAGAAAATAAGCTAAAAAGCTAATAGAACAATCAGCAACTTTAGCAAAGTTGCAGGGTAAAAAATAAACCCACATAAATCATCCAGCATTCTTATATGTTTCCAACAAAACCCAACAGTAAGAGTTAGAAAGAGAAAATCCATTTAAAAATGACTCTAGATAAGATAAAACACCTGGAAATCTACTTGCCAAGACAAATCCAGTAATTATATGAACATAACTACAAAAACTCTTCACACAAATAAAATTAGATCTAAACAATTGGAAAAATATCAATTGCTCATGGGTAGGATGAGCTAATATAAAAATGACAACTCTACCTAAATTAATTTACTTATTCAGTGCTATAAAACTACCAAGTTTTTTTTTATAGAATTAGAAAAAGCAATTATAAAGTACATCTGAAAAAACAAAAGATTAGAATATCAAGAGAAAAAATTTTAAAAAATGTGAAGGATGGAGGCCTAGCATTACCAGATCTCAAACTATACTATAAAGCAGTGATCATCAAAACTATATGGTACTGGCTTAGAGATAGATGGATAAATGGAATAGACTTGAGGTAAATGACAGTAGCAACCTAATGTTCAATAAACCCAAAGAGCCCAGCTTCTGAGACAAGAACCCACTATTTGACAAAAACTGCTGGGAAAACTAGAAAACAGTATGGGAGAAATTAGGCTTAGATCAACATCTTACATCAGGGGTCCCCAAACTATGGCCTGTGGGCCACATCTGGCCCCCACCTCACTTCCGGAAGGGGTACCTCTTTCATTGATGGTCAGTGAGAGGAACACTATGTGGTGGCACCACAAAGCGTGGCATTGCTCACATAAAGTACTACTTCTGGTGACATAATACTTTGCATGGCACAAAGGATCATGTGGCTGCACATGCCAGCATGGTGATTTGAAGGAGGGGATTCGGCACTGTGTATAATGCTGCCCCATTAAGGTTAGGGTTAGAGTTGGGGTAAGGGTTAGGTTTTTACAGTCCGGCCCTCCAACGTTCTGAGGGACAGTGAACTGGCCCCCTGTGTAAAAAGTTTGGGGACCCCTGTCTTACACCCTATACCAAGATTAACTCAGAGTGGGTAAATGACTTAAATATAAAGAAAGAAACCATAAACAAATTAGGTGAATATAGACAAGTATACTTGTTAGATCTATGGGTAATGAAGGAATTTAAGACCAAGCAGTAGATAGAGAATACTACAAAATATAAAATGAATAATTTTTATTGTATTAAACTAAAATGTTTCTGTAGAACAAAAACAATGCAACCAAAATTAGAAGGGAAGCAACAAATCTAGAAAAAATATTGATAACAAAAACTTCTGACAAAATTCTCATTTCTCAATTTTATAAGAAGCTAAGTCAATTGTACAAAAAACAAAGACATTCCTCAATTGATAAGGTCAATAATTGATAATGGTCAAGGGACATGAAGAGGCAGTTTTCAGATAAAGAAATCAAAACTATGAATAAGCACATGATGGTAAAGGAAAAACATAAATGTTGGAGGGACTGTGGCAAAATTGGGACATGAATGCATTGCTAGTGGAGTTATGGGTTAATTTAGTCATTCTGGAAGGCAATTTGGAATTATGCCTAAAGGGCTTTAAAAGAATGCATATCCTTTGATTCAGCAATACCACTGCTGGGTTTGTAGGCAGAAGAGTGGTAAGGGCTAAGAAATGGGATTAAGTGACTTGCCCAGGTTAACACAGCTGGGAAGTGTCTGAGGCCAGATTTGAACCTAGGACCTTCTATTTCTAGACCTGGCTCTCAAATTCACTGAGCCACCCAGTTGTTCCTGAGAAAAAAATTTTAAAGGATTCAAAGACAGACAGGATGATATCATATATTATCATTATGCCACAGAAGTTAGCCCAGACAGGCTGTGAAGAAAGCTCTTAATAATAAAATTCAGGAGATACAAAGAAAACAATTATGATGTTGAAGAAAACAGAACTGTCTAGAGAGATCAATGTAGAAAAGTAGAGAGAATTAAACAATTTATTTCATCTACCAGGAAAGACAGTGATCTCTGAAAAACTGGGGAGTATTTGTAGAATTTAAAATGCTGTCATATGGCATAGGGTATAAGGGCTGTTCTCCTTAGCCATAGAGGGCAGAACTAGAAGCAATTGCATTTTAACGTTTTAAAGAGGCAAATATAGGCTTGATGTAAGGAAATTCACAGCCTCACTTTTTGTGTTGGCAAAAAAATTGGAGTTTTTTCCCTCTTTTAGGGATTCCCCAAAGTATAATGGGTTCAATTGGAAGGAAGTAGGTTCCTCTTCACTAGAAATATTCAAGTCGACACCAGATACCCACATGCCTGACATGATATAGAGGAGATTCCTTTTCAGGCTGAGTTGATTATTTCCATTAGCTTTTTAGTTGATTCTCTAGGATTCTTTAAGTAGACCATCATATCATCTGCAAAGAGTAATAGCTTGGTCTCCTCATTGCCTATTTTAATACATTCAAATTCTTTTTCTTCTCTAATTGCTATGCTATTGCTAGTGTTTCTAGTACACTGCTAAATAATAGAGGTGATAATGGGCATCCTTGTTTCACTCCTTATCTTATTGGAAAGGCTTCTAGTTTATCCCCATTGCAGATGATGTTTGCTGATGGTTTTAGATATATACTATTTATTATTTTTAGGAAAGGCCCTTCTATTCCTATACCTTCTAGTGTTTTCAATAGGAATGAGTGTTGTATTTTGTCAAAGGCCTTTTCTGCATTTATTGAGACAATCATGTGATTTTTGTCAGTTTGCTTGTTAATATGGTCAAATATGTGGATGGTTTTCCTAATATTGAACTACCCTTGCATTCCTGGTATATACCCCACCTGGTCATAGTGAATAACCCTTATGATCAATTGGAGGAGTCTTTTTGCTAATCCTATTTAAGATTTTTGCATCTATATTCATTAAAGAGATTGATCTGTACTTTTCTTTCTCTGTTTTTGATCTGCCTGGCTTTGGAATCAGTACCATATTTGTGTCATAAAAGGAATATGGTAGAACTCCTTTCTTTGCTTATTCTGTCAAATAGTTTGTATAATATTGGGATTAGTTGTTCTTTGAATGTTTGATAGAATTCATTTGTGAATCCATCTGGACCTGGGGATTTTTTTCTTAGAGAGTCCTTTGATGGCTTGTTCAATTTTGATTTCTGATATGGAGCTGTTTAGGTAGTCTATTTCTTCCTCTGTTATTCTAGGCAATTTATATTTTTGTAAATATTCATCCACATCACCTGGATTGCCATATTTGTTGCCATATAATTGGGCATAATAGTTTTTAATGATTGCTTTAATTTCCCCTTAATTAGAGGTGAGGTCTCCCTTTTCATCTTGGATACTGTCAATCTGATTTTCTTTTTTCCTTTTTTTAATTAGATTGATCAATACTTTGTCTATTTTATTTATTTCTTCAAAGTATCAGCTTCTAGTCTTATTTATTAAATCAATAGTGCTTTGACTTACAATTTTATTAATTTCTCCTTTGATTTTTAGGATCTCTAATTTAGTCTTTGTCTGAAGGTTTTTAATTTGTTCACTTTCTAGTTTTTTAATTTGCATGCCCAATTCATTGACCTCTACTCTATCTAATTTGTCAATATATGAACTCAAGAATATAAATTTCTCACTGAGTACTGGTTTGGCTGCATCCCATAGATTTTGAAAGGATGTCTCATCATTATCATTTTCTTCAGTGAAATTATTCATTGTTTCTATGATTTGTTCTTTAATTGATTCTGGAGCATTGTATTGTTTAATTTTCAATTAATTTTTGGTTTGCCTCTCCGTATACCCTTACTAAATATTATCTTCATTGCATTGTGATCTGAGAAGGTTGCATTTATTATTTCTGCTCTTTTGTACTTGGTGTAATGCTTTTATGCCCTAGTACATGGTCAATCTTTGTGAATATATCATGTGCTGCTGAAAAGGTGTATTTTTTTGGTCCCTTTTTCTTTTTCTCTACATATCTACTAACTCTAATTTTTCTAAGATTTCATTCACTTCCTTACATCTTTCTTATTTATTTTTTGGTTTGATTTATCTAGTTTTGATAGAGGAGGGTTCAGGTCTACCACTAGTATAGTTTTTCTATCTACTTCATCCTTGATCTCCACTAGTTTCTACTTTAGAAATTTGGATGCTATGCCATTTGGTGCATACATGTTGAGTACTGATATTTCCTCATTGTCTACATTGCCTTTTATCAGGATGTAATTACCTTCCCTAACTCTTTTAACTAGATCTATTTTTACTTTGGCTTTGTCAGATATCATGATAATGACTCCTGCTTTCTTTTTATCAGTTGATGCCCAATAGATTTGGTTCCATCCTCTTACATTTACCCTATGTGTGTACCTTCCTCATTTGTGTTTCTTGTAGATAGCATATGGTAGGGTTTTGGATTCTAATCCTCTCTGTTATTTGCTTGCATTTTATGGATGAGTTCATTCCAATCACCTTTAGAGTTATGATTACCAGCTATGTATTTCCCATCATTTTGATTTCCACTCCTGTTCCTGCCTTTTCTTCTTTCACTATTTCCTTCTACACCAATGTTTTGTTTTTAATCAGTTCCCCTAATTTTACTTCCCTTTCTACCCCTCCTTTCTATTCCCCTCTTATTTTCTTTATAGTCTTTTAAAACTACCCCTCTCCCCACCCTCTCCCTCACTTGTACTGCTTCCCTCCCCACTAGTCCATTTCTTACCCTTCTACTTCCCTATAGGGCACAGATCAACTCTTTACCCCAATGTATTTGATTGTTCTTCCCTCTTTGAGTAAATTTAAATGCACATAAGAGTTAAGTATTCCTATCTCTAACCTTTTTACCTTTCCAGTGTATCCATGTTCTCCCCCCCCCCCGCCATGTGCTTCTTTGTGACATATAAATTTACCTCCTTTTGTTTCTTTTTCTATTTCTTTTAGTATTAACCTCTTTTTAAGCTCTAGTTGTATATACACACATATATATGTATTTATGCATGCATCTATCTATCTATCTATCTATCTATCTATCTATCTATCTATCTATCTATCTATCTATCTATCGTCTTGGCATTTCATGTTATACAGTTTGTCACTGTTCCCTCTAAGTTTAATTCTTCTAGCTGCCCAGGTGGTAAAAACAATTTTTAAGAGTTACCAATGAACTATTTTCTTATAGGGATACATACTGTTTTAACTTATTAGGTCTCTTTAAAAAAAGGTTTCATTTTGTTTTTTTGTTTTTTATTTTTCCCTCTTTCTTAATTACCTTTTGATGATTCTCTTGATTCCTGTGCTTGGGCATCAAATTTTCTGTGTAAAGATTAAAATTTAGGGGAGACTGAGGCAGGTAGAAATTAGTTTCTCTCTGCAAGGAGTATTATATTTTTTTAGAGGTTTATTAAAGATTAAGGATTAAAGAAAATACAGGATAAGAAACACATGCCTAGGCCAGAGAGGCCTAGAAAAGATAATCTCACATCATGGAAGAGCCGCCTCTTGCTCCAAAACAGTAGTCCAAAAGAGAGACACAAAAGCCTTTGCAATCAGGTTAAATCCTTTCTTGATCTCGGCCCACCTGAGAATTCAGTGAGATTACAAAGCATTTTGGGGAAGTGGAGCAAGGGCTTGTGGGGATTGAAGTCCAGAGTTCAAGTCCATTTTTTACATTTCCCTGTGTGATCATTTTTGGAAAAATTAATTTTTTCCCCAAAAGGATCATAAAAACATAATCAACTTAAAAGATTACAATAATGTGAGGATAAGAGAAAAAAAAAAGAACAAAACCAATAATTGCTGGATGCATTGACAGAAAGCCAATTAGGGAGAAGTCCCCTTTGGCATGAAAGTATGCATACAAATAAATGTTCAATCAACTACACCCAAAGTTCATTTTTGTACAGCTTGTGGTCTGGAGGCTTCTTCATGGTGGCTTCTCCAACAGTTCAGTTTCTGGATTCAGAGAGGAGCATGTTTCTTAACCTAAAATTCTTCTAAAAAGGAATTTAAACTTTGCAATTTAAATAATGATATATATATATATATATATTTTACATTTTCCCATTTTGTGGGTGATTGAAATCCAGAGTTCAAGTCCATTTTTTACATCTGTTCAGATCTGGTCTTTTCTTTACAAATGCTTAGGATTCTTCTATTTTGTTAAATGACCATTCTTTCCCCTATAAGAATATAGTCAGTTTTGCTGGGTAGTTGATTCTTGGTTGTAGACCTAGTTCCCTTGCTTTCCAGAATATCATATTCCATACCTTCGGTTCTTTAGTGTAGATGTAGCCAGATCCTGTGTTATCCTCACTGTGGTTCCATGGTATCTAAATGACTTCTTCTTAGCAGCTTGTAATATATTTTCCTTGGTCTGATAGTTCTTGAATTTGACTATAACATTCCTGGGTGTTTTCTCTTCGGGATTAAGTACAGGAGGTGATATGTGGATTCTTTCAATTTCCACTTTTTTCCTCTTGTTCTAGAATATCGGGGCAGTTTTCTTGGATAATTTCCTGTAGTATGATGTCTAGGCTTTTTCTTTTGTCACAGTCTTCCAGTAGACCAATGATTCTTATGTTGTCTCTCCTGGAACGATTTTCTAAATCTTCTGTTTTGTAAATGAGGTGCTTCATATTTTCTTCAAATTTTTCATTCTTTTGATTTTGTTTTATAGTGTTCTGCTGCCTTGTGAAGTCACTTGCTTCTAGCTGTTGTATTCTGGTTTTTAAAAACTGGATTTCATCTCTGGCTTTTTGGTCATCCTTCTCCTTCTGGTCTGATTTTCTTTGGAGATTATCTTTCATCTTCTTTGTCTCATCTTTCATCTCCTTTGCTTCATTTTCAAGCTAATTAATTTTGGCTTTCAAGACACTGTTTTCTGTTTCCAGATGACATCTTGTTTTTTATGTTATTTTCCCTGTTGTCTTCAACCTCTCTTAATTGTGTTTTGAATTGTATTTTGAGTTCTTCCAAAGCCTGTATTCAATTTGCTGGGGTTTCTGTTTCTTTTTTCTTTTTCTTTTTTTTTGCTTGGTGTTCCCTCATCCTTCTCTGTTCTGTTTGCTCTTTGTTCACTGCCTATATAGAAGCTGTTGGTTGTAATTTCTTTTTTATTTTTCTGTCGTTTGCTCATATTTACCCCATTTTTACTCCCTACAGTTGCCTGTGCTTTTGCTCCTTTCATTTTTTTGTTCGATCTGTGGTTTTGGGCTTTTCTGTCAGTGTTCACCCTTGGATCTTAGTCAGCAAATCTCTGAGCACAGTCTGTGGGGGACAGGTGTTGGAGCTTGAGCTTCCCTGCCCTCAGAAGGTTTTGATGGGATTAAGTCCAGCTAGGTTCAGCTGGATGTGCCCTGAGGCCAAAACCTCAGGAAAGGGTGGGGGCAATATGGAGTGTCTCCACTGCTGCAACTAGGCTGCCCACTCTGAGCTCTGCCCTTCTCTAACTGCTTCCCCACCACCTGTGTTCCATGCTCTGGGCCAGGCACAGCTTTGCCCACAAGGTACTCTCTCCAGACCAGCACCCTTGCCTGCCCAGAGATTCTAGCTGTTGCTGGAGGCTTAGTGCTCTAGGTGGGGGAGGGGCCTTCTTTCTTCCCCTTAAACCTGAGTGTTCTTGAATTCAGGCTTTTGGGGAGCATACCTTTCAAATTGAGTCCAGCAGGAGGGTTCCTTGGCTCTGTCTTGCTGTTAGGTTTGATTTTCAGTCCCCTAGGAGCATTTATTTTATAATCTGTAAGGAAGTTCAGAGGTCTGAACTTTCGCTGCCTCTACACTGCCATCTTGACTCTACCTCCCAAGAAACAAACTTTTTAAAAGGAATTAATTTATATCATTTCACACCTGTTTTATAAGGTTGAGGTTAGTTGCAAAGTCTACATTACAAATACTGAATGGACGATAGCAACTAAACTATTTGCCTAATGAGTCTGGATCTCTGGCAAAACTGCTGTCCTCAAAATGATTCATGAAAAAGATAAGTCATGAGGTGTTCAGGGAAGAGACCTGAAGAGTAGATGAAGAAAGAAGACAAAAGATTTTTCACAAAGTTGTGAAAACTTGGATAGCAACGAAGGGGTAAGTAAAATTTAATGCCTTTTCCTAAGCTACCTAAACAATTTCCTATAGAAATCTAGTAGGTTTTAGTTCTGTCAAATTAGCCAAACATTCAAATATAAATGTCTATTCCACTCCGTGAAATATAAAAATGAGAACAAATGGCAGGAATAAATAGGACATTTGATATATTTGTTTTTTGCCACATTTCATGAAAAAAAAAAAAGATCTTTGAGAAAAGTAATTAATTTTGTTGGAGAAAGTTCTTAGTGTTATTATGAGAATATAATAAATGTTGAATATAGTACCTGAAGGAAAAATAAGAATTTAAGTCAGGAGCTTTATTAAAGACTGTTTAAAATTCTTATATGAACAACAGACACTTTAACCTCTTTTTCTACTTTTTTGAACATCAAAAACAATGAGACCATAAAAAAGGGTTAATTACATGGAAAATATCATTTTTTAATCAGAGTCATCCATTTCCTAGTAATTATTCAAGAATATCTCAAAAAAAGATGAACTTTCCAGGGTTTTTCATCTTTAGAATAAAAAGGTTATCTTAAATTCATGATTACATTATCCAAAAGTAAGTGATCTGAGTATTTTTTCTTTTAATGGTATGATCACAAATTTTATACATAATTTCAAACCAACCTATCTAATCTTAGTGAATCTAAATTTTAGAACTAGAGAGGTCCCTGTGAGATTATCTAACCTACCCTAGGTCTCATTCTCTCAATTCTTAAGCTTATATTCTTTCTATATCACATTATTTCCACTAAAATATAGTCAAAGATGGCTAATGGTCTCATTTTGTGCTGAAACCTAAGAATTAATTGCACATAGGTAAAAATTAAAAAAAAAATAAAACATTTTCAATAAAATTTCTTTTTATAACTAAAAAGGGGAATAGAATATATTAATAAGGAAAAATAGACACTGGTAGCATGCTTTAAGGGAAATGAGAAGAAACAGGAGATCGTTTCAAAAACCTCTCCATATACCTACTATGACTGGCAAGTCACAAAATCTTGGAGTCTCGGTTTCCCCATCTAGCTCCCTAATTGCTCTTTGGACAAAGATATCCCATCTCCCAACTCCATGCATTTTCAATAGTTCTTTATGCATATCATGCTTATTCCTTATTTGCATCTCATGAAGTCCTTCAAGTATTAACTGAAAGTCCACCTTCTGCAAGAAGTCTTTTTTGATCCCTCTTAATGCTAATTGCCTCACCTACTGGGGCCTACATCCTATTTATCCTTTATCTATCATAGTTGTACATCATTGTTTGCATGTTATCTACACCATCAGGAAAACTTCTAGTGTGCAAGGACTGTTTTTGCCTTTCCTTGATGATCAAATTTTAGGAAAATTATTCTTGTAATTGTACAGAGAAGAACTAGATCAAAACATGATTGGGGAATATTTAATAAATATAAAAACACAATAAAATGTAGATAATATTTCATTTTAAGCCTAAGTTACTATGTGGCCTGCTTGGCTCCTTATATACATTTTTAGTGGCTCTGGTCTCTGTTTGAGATTAAAATCCAGATAGATAAGAGACTAGAGGCATGGAGAAAAGTAGAAGATTATTGCAGCATTCCAGCAGAGAAGAAACACAGCCTTAACAAGGGCAGTGATCAGAGAGAAGGGAACAAATATTAAAGTTGTAGAAGAAGACTCGACAAAACTTGGACAAACTGAATTCAGGGTTGAAACTAAAGAGTCGAAGGTGTCTGAAGTTGTAAACTCGGATGAATAAATCATCACCAAACCAATTACTTCTTTAATTTGTGTTCATGTAGTATCCTTGACTAAATTATCTTTGAACAAAAATTATTGATGCCATTTTTAAAACATTGTCATCATTTTATGTGGAATCTATTCTCCAGCTTTCCCATATAACAAAGACAAGCATCTGAACACCCTGACAAACCATCCTGCTGGCACATGCAACAATCTGCTCTCCTAATGTACTGCCTTCTCTCTGTAAAGAGGAAGAAAGGGTTTCATCTCTTTTTCTGGGAAAAAATTCCTGACCACAATCAATAATCTTTGCAAATCATAAATCTCCGTCTCCATGAATGAATGTAAGGCACCAACATATCCTCTCTGTCAGACAACTGACACCAGTCTGGTCATCTCAAGTATACAAAATGAGTGACATGGCTTTTCCAAAAATAAGAAATTAACTGTCAACAATATAAAACAACAACAACAACAACAACATTTTCCTGGGGAATAGGAGAATTGCATATGTTGTGTCAAATTCAAATAGAGATACCTTCAGGCCATTAATTTGTGACTTAGAACATCAAGAATTAACATTACCTGTGTTTTACTGTATTTTTATTTTATTTTGTGAAATATTTCCCAATTACATTTGAATCTGGTGCTAGCCTGCTTGTGGGTGAGTTAGACATCACTGGTGTACATGGTCCATTGCCTTGAGTTCAGAGGAATTCTTATTGTTCAAGGATTCAGGGAATGAAATTCTATTACATACTCCAAAATCATCACACTGGAGAGTAGTATTCCATTATGACAGCCTGATTGAAGGAATCACTTTTTAAAATTATATTTTGAATTTAAGTATGACAATGTGATTTAAAAAAATCTCATAAATTTAAATTGTTGTTGGTTTGTGACTATCAGTCCCCATAAATTATTTTATAAAACCACAAAAATTGTTTTGCATGGAAATGGCAATTCTACCTAAATCAGTGGTATGGACATTCTGCAATGATATCAATGAACTGCAATGTGGTGTGTTTATCATGAGATAATCACACCCCTAGAGGATTAGAAGCACTCAGCTGAACCTGGTGCCTCATAACACACTTGGGGTGTCATTATCTCATGATAACCATACTCCCTGTCAAGCCTTATTGCTTAATTAGGGGTTACGAAGGTGATAACAAGACTAAAAGAAATCAGATGAAGAGCACCTAAGATGAATGATACCTTAATCAACTTAAACCTTGTTGCGTAAAGAAACATAGTCAACACATGCATGCAAGAGTTATGCATTTTAGAGGAATGGGTTAATAATTGATAAAGAAAAATCAAGATCCTCATATTTTTGATTTTCATTTGCCAGGTGTCATAATTTCTTATGATCAATAATTTAAATTGTGTTTTCATACAGTGTGTAAAATGCTCAAGAAATTAATGGCAACATGAAATTTAGCTTTGACCTTAGATACGTAACTCATACATGACAGTGATTCATCATAATCCAAACATGGGATTTAAGTATTAAGTCTGCAATGGTTCTAATCAATAAGACCTATGCTATGCAAGACTTTAACAAACTAACCTGAATCTAGAGATGAAGTACATGATTGTTCTACCTTCTTTTAAAAAAATATTAGAACTGAAAAACCGGTAAATGTTAAATAAAAAGTACAGCATTGAATATTTTTCAGAAATCATGCCCAAATACCTAATTTCAGTTCTTTTGTTATATTTTATAAACAACGGCCATATTTGTGGATAGAATACCACTCCAGTTATGGTACACTTGGAACTGCTTTCCAATTCACTGTGAAACATCAATTATCGTTATCAAATAACAGTATCTCATCTCAGTCCATTATCAAGATGGAGTCTTATTTTAGCTGGACTGCAGCCCTATCTGTATATCAAGGCTGGCCGCAGTGGCAGAGAGTGAGTGAAAGGCTGTGAAATAATCAATAATAATCATCAAATTGTGGTCGAAAGGTTGTGAGGATGGAAGTTTTTGATGAAACCTCAACCTTTTTTTGTGCACAGATGATAAGGCTTAACCTTTGCAATACCTGATAACTATGACTCAGTTAGAGGCAGCCCTACATATGCTTTAAAGCGATTCTGAATGGCTCTCAAACAGCCTGAAATACTCTGGTTTAAATGGAATACAAACCTCATGCCATCATACACCATCAGGTGGGAGGGCTCAAAACCATGGTGAGCCTGGTTTATTGTAAACTTGCAACTCTACTCAAAGAATTCAAAACCTGACTTGCTCTAGGTGTTAAATCTATACAAGTAAAGGTCAGGCCCAAAAGAACAATGTTTGCATAACAATGGGTAAAGTGTATCCTGCTATTTTTCCCAGAGGTTATTGAACTGCTGCCTAAGCTTGTGACTCTGGGAGTTGAACAAAGCCTGAATCATTCCTCTCACCCTTCCCCCACCAATAAGCTGAACCAGGTCAACCTGAAATTTGGGGAAAAGTGTTGTTATTAAGAAAAACTCAAAGCTGCTTCTGGAGGATTTCTTGTGCCATCATGCTTTCATGACATGCCTTATCACAGGGAAGTAAGGTGAAAGCAAGCTGGCTGAAGCACTGCTAAAATCACCTTAGAGGGCTGTCATTTGTTTTTTTGTTTTTCAGGCCAATAATGAAAACAAAGGAAGTCACTGGAAAAAGACCACATTACATACGGGATAATATAGTTTTTTGTCAGAGTTACTGTCTTGTTTTTACATCTCGCATTATTAAAAAATGTCATCCCTTAAACTCAATAAAAATGCCTCTTAAAAAAAGAGCAGATTTAAGCCAGAACTCACTAACTACCACAAATGATATATGCTCTTGATGATGCTGTCATAAAACAATGTTTTCATACACTTGATGGTAAAAAAATAAATTAAACGCTGTATTCTCATATTCTCTTTCTATACCTTGTTCTTTTAAATGGCAAAATTCGTCATAGAATACTAGCAGAGTTGGGTTTTACATTTATCAATACTAAGTTACTGATCATTTTAATAGCAAGCAGACTAAAATCAGATTTCTGAACCATAGCCTCATTTCAGTGGCCTTATGAAACTGGCATTTGCAAACAAACTGGAAGGCAATTTTAACAAATTCTTCAAATCTGGATTCACTGAATAAAATTTATATTTTAAAGAAAATTTAATGGTCTTCTGACTATTAAAATATTTTTTAAAACCAAGCATAGGAAAATTTGAATAAATAATAATGATTATATATGAACCCATATGCAACTTCTACTTTGACACAAACTTTTATATAAACACAGTCTAATTACAAGCAAGAATAGAACAGAACACCCTCTTTTTAGAGATGTATCAACTTTTTGAAGTCTACTGATTACCTTTTAGGAAATAATAGTAAAGTAGACTTATGTATTCAAGGTACCATTAAGAACTATGAACATTTTAGTACTTTTTATTAGTATGATAAATGTATATTCTTGAGTGAGTTTCTTCCTAAGTTTGTAAAACACTACATACTACATAATCAACACGCAAGTTACAAGAGAATTTTGAATGTATTATATCGTGCCTAGGAAAAACGAAAGGAAAGATTTTTTTAAAAATTTAGAACAATCCAATATTAATAAGAGTACTGAGCTCCAGAGACAGAAAACTAAAAGCTACAGAGAGGAAAAACCCACTTTTCATTATTTATATCTTCTAAAGAAAAAAAATTCACTGAGAAAATGAAGAATACAAAATGGAAGGTTTTACATGATTCCTTCAGTGTAGATTAATATACTTTGGAAGAGATATGAAATCAAAATACACTCAGAAAGCATGTGTTATAATAAATTCAGAATCTAGTGAAGATGCTTAGCAATTTTGCTATGGAACACAATTATGGCAGATTCAAAACTAAGTTTTAAAAATTCATGCCACTATTACAGGAAAAGAATATTAATGTTTATTAGGAAAATACCTCTAACTGGATCAATGTTTTAAGAAAGTGTTATGATAACCATGCAAAATGTCAGACGTGAGGCTCCTAGTAAGATCTTTTTTTTTTTTAACTTTAGGAAAATAAAATTTTATTGTGTGGTGTTGAATCTTGCTATGCAGGTATCTACTAAAACAGCACATGACACACTCTTAAAATTGCTACAACACTTTACCCCACATACAATAAATGTTCTCCAGAAATGTTGCCGTTTTTCTGAGGCTACATCAGTTGGCTCCCAGAGCTGAGTAGCAATAAGATAGTATGTTTTATTATGAGTGTCATGGAGACGGTGTGAAAATCCAAAAGCCACAGGCAGTAAGCAGCAATGGGTCAATACTGCTCACAGAGACATTGTGTAGATAATCAACAACGAGGCCCTGGGTTCTCCATGCACTGCAAACAGCTGAAGGGCAAATCAATACAGCCAGGGGAAGGACACTGCCCTGCTCCACTCCCCACAATACACTATTACCACTTTAGGAAAAACACTCTAAAAATGAAATGAAATCAAACTTTCAGTGCAACTAACAATCAGCTACACAATGTAATCAAGTTTGCTCTTCAATTAAAGCTTTTCAAATAGAGTTGGAAAAAAATCAAAGAGGCTCCAAGATGATCTTAAAGATGTTTTTAAAACACCTTCCTAATATTAAAAAAAAAAAGAATAGTGAGAAAAAATTGTTTTTACTCAGAATTACAGAATTATAGACCAGGTCACAATTGCTTTATTATAAAACAGAGGAGGAAGCTTCTGATTCACCTAGTGACATACTGTTGCTAATCATAAAAATAAAGTTTATACATGTAATAATTACAAGTAAGCATTTTAACTAAAGGGAAGTTTTCCTTGTCTTAACTTTGAGGTGTAATATTATTAATAATTGATAGATTTGGTTCATTCCGAACACCAGAAAAAAATGAACAGAAAATAATATTGTACTAAATTAAAAGAATTGTAAATTATATTTGTATTTCTATAATCGGTATGTTTCCAGAAAAGAAAGATAATGTATATTATGGGTTCTGAGGGCAACATTTTATAGGTAATATTTGTATCAGACACCTTGTTAAATATATGATGCTAATATTTCAAGTTTTTCAGTAAAAATTTATGGGTAGGAAAATGTTGATTTATTATTTCATGAGAAAAAGGTGATTCATCACATTCCGCATTCTGTTAATCATAAGATGTTATTTCTAAGCTACTATGTTGTAAAGTCATCTTTCTCGAAACAAGAAGAAAATTGATGGAAGGAAATTAATAGTGGGAAAATTAAAAGATTTATTTATTTTTATTCAAAGTTAAGGCTTCTTTATGTTTCTAACAAGATAAAACTATGCATACATAGAAGGAAGTCTGGGCTGTACACACCCCTCACAAAATTTTATAGAAAGAGATGCAGTATGTCCCCATTGTTTACAGTGTCAAAAGAAAACGAAACAGAAGACATTGCTATTGTGGAAATGTAAAATGCCATCTATGTGAACTCAAGGAAAAGAATGTTACCTAGAATATTCAGTGTAGTGATAGGGTAACATTTTCAAGTTTTAAAATCAATAACAAGTATTACAAGGTGATTAGGAAATTCACACTAGATCCTTTAATGCTTCAATGAAATGCTAACATAAAACACTACAGAAAATGAGATTATAATTGGCCTAGTGATATCCACTTAAAAAAAAAAACTATAAAGGATCTGGATTCATAAGGAAATGGGTGATTGTGGTAATGTTAGGAGACTATGACTAGGTGTCAATGTGTTTACAGTAGATGTTTTTTTCCTTTAGCTTAATTACAGGACTCATGCTGAGTGGTAGAACTTGAGCCTAGATTTATCTGTGGCAGTAACAATACAACCCCCCCCCCCCAATTCTGAACTGCATATTTATGAACTGGTAGGTGATACAAAATGGTTTAACGTAATTTTACATTTTTTGCAAAGTTATATTATATTATCTAGTCACTATGGCAACCAAATTGTTGCAGTTTTGCTGGTGGTAGAAAAAAACAACCTTTACAAAAGAAATACTAGCTTTTAAAATGGTTTTAAGTTTTCTGAATATAATATTTTCCCCCAAACATCAAATCATAAAAATAATTTGAATAAGTGGTTACAGTGAACAGTTTGAATACATGAATAAATGACACTGTTAATGAAAACAATTCAGGCTAAAATGTTAAGGATGACACATCTAAAGAAGGAAACAGCACTATCACTCCTCTCGAAGAAGACTGCTTACCCATGGGACCTGTTCTTGTCCCTTCATATCCAACTATGATTATGGAATTTATGCTGACCAACTTAATTTTGGACCTTCTGCCTCTTTGTCAGATACAGTTAAAATCAGCTTATTCAAATTCTTCCCTTGTTCTGCCACTGGAGATTATGTGACATAATGCCAGATTTATTTGCATATTGTTCTCCTATTGGTTAAAGAATCTGTTTAGGAAATGATATGCTTGTGAGAAAGAAGGACCCAGATTAAAGTTGCTTGCTCATTTAAAAAACCCAAATATATTTAAAAATCACATCACTATCCATTTAGTTTTTTATATGAGAAGAGAAAAATATAATTAAGAATATGTTTATTAGAATATATAGTAGCACATTTTAAATTCTTAAATTCTAATTGTTTAGAGGTGCTGCTGTTCAATGGGATTTTTTTAAAGTCTCATAACTACATGATCAATCCAGGTGATTTAAAATCAATCCCAAAGCCAGACAAAGTCTGTTGTAAATAGCTCTCCATTGGCTTTATTGAGGAGGTGAAAGATCAGACAGAAGCTCTTGCTTCAATGAGATATCTCTATTCCACAAAAATTACTCATTTAAATGATACTAGAATTCAGTGCCATATTCTTGGTGGATATTTATAAGTAGGAAGACAGACTTCATAGAACATGCTAAGTAGATTCTGGCCTATATTGCCTATTGAAAAATCAGTATAAAACAGCTTCAAAACTGTAGTCATCAATATTGTAAATATGTCATTCTAACTTAAAGAGAGAACTATTGCTATGAAGTATACCACATTCCATCACTGACTGAAAACAATACAATTTTTGATCCTAACACTAGAGTCAACTATAACATCCAAATCAAATATTTCTTTCTTAGGACATTCAGAACATTATTCCTGTTCTATTCAGAAAATAATCTTTTGTTCTATTTGTGTGAAATCTGATGTCTCTTATGTACTGTTGACAACATGTGTTAAGCAGGGTTAGAGGCAGCTAAGTGGCAGAATGGATGAATTTCTTGACTTGGAGTTAGGAAAATTTGAGTTTGAATTTTGCCTCAGATACTTCCTAGTTGTATGACTCTTGGAGAGTCATTTAGTCATTCTGAGGCTCAACTTCTTTATCTTTAAAATGATGATAAGAATTATAGTAATACCTACACAACAGGGTTGTTGCAAGTTATCAAATGAGATGATATATGTAAAAGATTTTGCTAACTTTAAAAGCATTATGTAAATGTTAACTATTATTACTAAGCAAAGTGTAGCCAAGTTGGAAGTGCAAAATCACAATAAGTGGGTACCTCAGTAAGTGCCACCAAGCTCCTTTGAACCCAGGAGTTTCTGGAAACTTCAGGATGTTACTGAGGAACATTTTCATAAATGATACACCATTAGCAGCTCTATTCTGAGACAGATCTCTTCAACCCTTAATAAAGTCAGAGGTTTATCTAGTCTATCTTGGTCTTGTTATGCATTTCTATGATGATTATGGAGGCTCTGGAATTACTTAGCATCAAAAGAATGAGAGGCTGTTGATTTCTAGGAAACCTGTAGCAGTCAGTGGCTGATGATGCACAACCTAGTGGCTAATGTGAAGAGGACATCATTGTTGACCACTATGAAATATATTCATGGATGTGATCTGATTATGGAAATTCTGATAAAAATTATTATCTGATTAGGCTTGAAGCAGTACTTTTCAATAAATGTAAATGTAAAGCATTTTTGCCTCCTCAAATTTTCATTAGGCTCATTACTGGTTCCAGAATGGTAATGATAATAATTATAATAACTGACTTTCATATAGCACTTATTATGTGCCAGGCACTGTACTAAATAAGTTGTAATGCTCACATTTGATCCATAAAACAATCCTGAGGGAACAATAATCCTATTAATTATTCTCATTTAAAAGATGAAGAAACTGAAGAAAACAAGTTAAATGAGTTGCCTAGAGTCATACAGCTAGTAGAGTCTGAGGGCAGATTTAAACTCTGGTCTTCCTGACTTCCAGGCTTGGTGCTCTTTCCAGATAGAGCACCACTCTACTTGATCAGAAAAAAAACTAATTCCCTTTTATAAGCAAAATCTTCATACAGGATCTTACTAAACAGATAGTATACTGTAATAACTGAAATCTCCATTCAAAAGGACTGTTATTTTTGGAGAGAGGTGACCCAGGAGAAAAGCCCTCCCTTGATTAGTTAATGAAACTACAAATGTTGGTTAACAAGAGATGAGTTTTTACATTTTAAGTGTACTATATAAGTGGCCTCACAAAGTTGTTTTGAAGGTCAAGTGAGATTATGTAAAGGGTTTTATATATCTTCAAGGGCAATGTGAATATTAGCTCTGGAATTCTAGATTTCATCCAAAGTTCTTCCCTTTATTTCTAGAGCCCTAAAATGGATGACCCAGGAGTCAATAAAATTGAGCTATATGAGCAATGGGAAGTGAGTATTTATATGTCATGTGCTCTTGGTAATGTTCATTCATTATAAACTAAGTCACAATGACTTTCAAATTTATGTAAAATGCATCTCTAGACCATTAAAAACACATTTCTCTATGGGACCACAGTATGAGAGAATAATCATAGAGGTAGAAAGCACCTCAGAGATCACCTTGTCCAACTCAACAAAGGAGGCATGGTCCTTGTTGGACAGTAATAATACTTAACATTTTTATAGAACCTTAATGTTTTTGGAGAATTTTCATGTACAGACTTAACTTGCAAAGTTATCATAAATAAAGAGGGAGAGTATTACGTTGTTTTTAGAGATATAGAAATTGAGTGGTTCTTACTATCATTATCTCATCTTTCTACAAAATTTGCAGTTCATAAAGCATTTAACTTATTATGCTCTTCTGACATATAGGGAAAGTGAGGCTCAGAGGAGCTAAATGATTTATTTACCTATTATCATATAACTAGTAAAGGTGTATGGTTTATACCCAGGAAAGGAATATATGTCTTGTGGCTCTGAGGTGACTTACAGTGCTATAGACAGGAACTGGGAGGAAACAGATTTTCCCATGATTCTTTTGACTCCTTATCTAGAACTCACTCCACTAAATCAGACTTTGGGAAATTCAGCAATGCAAATACTTGATAACTGATGAGAATGGGGTTTTACCAATATTTTTCACACATCCTAGTGTTTGGTATTCATCCCAATGAATAGCAACCTACTACGTGTCTAATTGCATGTACAATGTGACCTCTTATCTCTGCCCATAGAAGAGACTGCAATTTTACATTTTGATATAGATGTCCACCAATACGAGATTATAACTGTACTCTTGTAGCTTTGTAACATTAAGCTTTAATTCATTTCTGACAATGCATTTACATAAATTATAGAAACAATTTCATATCTTAATTTCAGAAGACATTCTTAGAGGGAAATTCCAGATACTGATTAGATGTTTCCCATACATAAGGAAATATTTCATTTACGCCAATGGCCTTTGTCTTCAGATTTCTCTAGAAGGCTATATTTTGCTGCTACTTTTCCTCTGGGAAATAGGGCAATTCATTTAGTTCTCCACATTATTGAATAATTTGACCAAAATAACTTTGAGAAGTGACAAGACTGCTAAATTAGCAAACATAAATGAAACAGAAAGTTTAAAGTTTTACTTTTGGCAGAGGCAGCAGTAGCAGAAAGTAATTTTGAGTTCAGAAGATGGGTTAAAATTCTGAATTTGCCATTTACTAGCTGTGAGACTCTGGACAAATCATAAAACTATAGGATTAGTGCTAGAAAGGTCTTCAGAGGATATTTAGTCCTACTATCTTATTTTAAAGATGAGAAAATTAAAGTCCACAAGGTTAAATGACTTGCCATGGTAATGTGGGTTATAAGCAACAACAACAACAACAAAAAAATAGGACCTGTTTTTCTAGTCTTTTATCCTTCTCCCCATTAATGTATATAACCTCTAGACTAATACACTTAATATACTTAGGCTTAGGACTTGTCTACCAAGGCACAGCCAGGTTGGTTGAAGACTTCTTTTTTAGCCACTTGACAGCACAACCACAAAATGGTAAAAAGCGACACTGTAAAATAATAGTACTATACTATTTTTGAACTTAAGAAAAACTGCTTTATTAGAGTTTTATCAGAATAAATCAAAATGCTTTTTCATATTCTGATAATCATTAGATGATGGGAGATCACTCTTTATGCCTACTGACTTTTGGATGGCTTCACTTAACCAATTCCTAGGAAATCATTTTCTTAATCTTGGAAAATTCTAGAGAACAAATCATCAGAAATTTCCTTGCCACCATGTCCCCACTTTATTCCAAGAATTTCTTTCTAATGTTTGTCTAGCCTGAGACCTACCAATTAGTTTAAATTCATTTCTTCCTGAATTCTCCACAGAGGATATTTAACCTCCCCCTTTTACTTCATTATAATATTCTCATACCTTTCTTATTTGGCATGTACCTTCATCAGATAAATAGCATTTAAATAAATAATAAAATACTTATGTGTTAAAGATTATATTGAGAATTTTTAACACAAATATCAACTAAACATTTATTACTAAGGCTGAAGAAACTGAGAATCAGAGAATTAGTCAAAAAATACAACATAAGTTACTTAGAAACATGGTCAACAAAATATTATGTTTAAATAGCAGGATTCACTATGCCTCACATATCTATTTTCATTGGGAGCCCTTGTTAAGATTCAGCATCTGATCTTGGCATAAATGTCTAAAATTCTAGCAAGAGATAAGACAAACTCAAGAAAAAGGAAGAAAAGAAAGTAGGAAGCAGGGAAAGAAGTAAGGAAAAAATAAAGAAGAGGAAGGAGAGAGGGAGGAAGGAATTAAGCATTTTTTTAAGCACATATTATGTGCGAAGCCCTATGCTAAGTGTTTTACAAGTAATATCTCATTTGATCCTTTTAATTAGTCCTGAGAAGTAGGTGTTATTATCTTCATTTATCAGTTGAAACAGGCAGAAAGATAGTTAAGTGACTTGCCCAGGGTCACATGTCTCTAAGTCTGAGGCCAGATTTATCCAAGGCCTTCTATACTTCAGGTCCAGTGGTCTATTCTGTAGTGAGGAAAATTACAGGGTGCAAAGAGTTTTGATTGATAAGTCCTCAAGACTCATAATTCTCCTAGGGCTGACAGGGAAAGTGCTAAACTATTGAAGACACAGTTCCCCAACTGACAGTCTGGAGCTGGGAAGTGAAGCCTGAAGAGAGCAGATCTGATCTCTCCTGGACTCCCCTGGTCATCTTGGAAGCAGCCTCTTTGAATACCATCAAGCAAAAGTGAGTAGGAGTACCCCAATATCCTCTGTTGGACAGAGAGGAAAATTGGAGAAAATCAGTCTCTCTTTTGGACATCTGAGGACTCAGCTGGATTACGGTACCTGACACATCAAAGGACTTTATGAGCGTGAGAAAACTGGTTACCTGTGGGACTTGCCTTTAGGAATTTATGTAATTAGTTAAGGTAGTTAAATAGTGGATTAAATTAGAGGGTAAAGCAGTCAAATTTCCTTTTCCCATTTTTCTTCCTCCCTTTACCCCTTCTCTGTTAATAAATTCAATTTTATTTATATATGCTGTTTTCCCTTTGTATTACCTTCCTTCCCCCTTTCCAAAATATAGATTTAACAGTTGGCTGAGCCAGCTAGTTAAAAAAAACACTTTTTTATATTTACATAGAAAAACAGTTAAGTTTGTATAGGAAAGTAAGTTGAAGATTAGAAGATTACATTTGCACTCAGAAAGTGGTACAGAAGTGGTAGATCTAGTGGATATGCCAAGGATGGATTTGAAAGACACTCCAATTGAAAATCCAGACTTGGTATTATTCAATGATGGATCTTCATATTTGTGTAATGGAATTAGATGTACAAGTGCTGCAGTTGTCACAGAATTTGAGACATTGTGGTATGGCTCATTAACCATTAACCTTAGTGCTTGAGGGTCAGAGTTGGTCACTTTGAAGCAAGCATGTCTTCTAGCTGATGGTAAAAATGCAAATATTTATACAGACTCTCATTATGCATTTTCTGTATGTCATGCTACGGGACATATCTGGAAACAACGAGGTTTTCTTATTGCATCAGGAAAACAAATTGCTCATGCAGAAATAATAACTGAGTTGTTGGATGTTATCCAAAAACTTAAACAGCTAGCAGTAATCCATTGCAGGAGTCATACTTATGACAAAGATTCAGTCTCTAAAGGAAATCATAGAGCTGATATAACTGTAAAATTTGCTGCCAGGAATGCTCAAGTATATGTAATGAATCTGTCAACTATTGAATCTGATGACCTAGAAAAAGCTTATGTAGACTCAGAAATTCAGAAGTGGAAGGAGAAATTTAGAGCAAGGGAAGAACATGGATTATGAGTTGCAGACACTGGAAAACTGCTGTTACCAAAAGACTTATATACCTATTTGTGTCAAGCCATCCACACAAAAGGTCATTTTGGTACTCAAACTGTAGCTGAATGTGTAAAGAGGCAATTGGTTGGTCCTGGAATAAGTACTGTAGCAAATAAGATCTGTACAAGCTATTCTATTTGCCAAAAATTCAACCAAGGGGCATTCAAACAGAAAGGTTTAGTAGTAGGCCTTTATTATATTGTCCATTTGAGAGCCTGCAAATTGATTATATCAGCATGCCAAAAGCTGGAAGATAAAAGTTTTGTCTGGTAATTGTGGAGAGATTAACTAAGTGGCCTGAAGCATTTCCATCAAATACAAATACAGCTAGCTTTATGGTAAAAGTGTTGATTAAGAATATTATTCCTAGATTTGGTGTACCACTTACCATAGATTCTGATAAGGGCTCTCATTTCACCCAGGATATCTTGAAAAGAGTCTATGAGAATCTAAGAATAACACTCAAATATCATGTTCCTTATCACCCACAAAATTCAGGTCAAGTGAAGCATGTAAATAGAGAACTCAAGACTATGGTGGGGAAGATCTATGCTGAAACTCATCTAAAATGGCCAGATATTCTTCCCATAGCTTTGTTTTACCTACATATGAGACCAAGAACAGATTTACATGTATCATCCTATGAAATGCCCTTTGCACATGCTCCACTACAGGCAAAGACTTGTAAGACAGTCTATACATCTCTCTTAGGAGGAGATTATCAACTTGCTTCATACTTAAATGCTTTACAATGACGACTTAAAGAATTACATGATATGGAAGCATTGTATCCAAGCTGGTCCACTGGATTATTCTCTCCATAATTTCAAAACAGGAGATATGGTATACGTTAAAAATTTTGCAAAAACATCAGGAACACAAGGGAGTTGGGTAGGTCCTTACACTACTGTGTTACTTTCTCCATCTTCAGTAAAAGTTTTGGGTAGAGAGTCATGGTATCATTGTTCACATATAAAATTAGCTTATGGTATAAATAATGAAAATGTACAAATTATTGAACAAGAAGAAATTGAAGAAGAATAAATAGTAGAAAGTGAGAATCATCAGTCAAATTGAGTCTGCAGTCAGAAAGATTAGTAAGAAGAGTACCATTCCAGTGGAAGAGGACATTTGTAAGAGGACAATGCAGACGAAGAGGAGAATACAGGAAATTAATGGACATTGTTAAAAGACTGAAAACTTATAAATTTAAAGATGTTGAGACATTTGCAATGAAAAGGATCAGAGGATTAATGGACTAATGAATTAAAATTTTGGGTAATACATTATAACACAAAACAACATAACACATATTCACAAACATTCATAAATATATTTACTACCATGGAGTTGGAAAAGAATTATTCAATCAAGATGAGATGAAAACATGAAGTAGTAGTAAGTATATTACATGCAACAGTAACATAACACTAACATAACAGTAACACTAACATAACTAGCAAAACAATATAACATAGCAAAAATAACATAACAAAACATAAATACATAAACATGCCTAGGTTACATTGATTTTCTATGTGAATGAGTGAAACAATATATAGTTAGGGTACTAACAATGTCATAAATAGTTATAATTTCATTACTAACAAAAATTAGGTAGATACTTAGTTTAGTATATTAATATAAGTAGACAAGAAAATTTTATTAAGATAGGGCTTTGGTTAGGTAAAAATTAAAATTTAAGATAAATAAGATAAGGTACTGACATATTATAGTATACATAACAACATATATTACATAACACAAATAACATTTAACATCACATATCATACAAAATTGTAAACTAATTAGAGGGTAAAGCAGTCAGATTTCCCTTCTTCCATTTTCCTTCCTCCCTTCTCTGTTAATAAATTCAATATTATTTATATATGCTGTTTTCTCTTTTTATTACCTTCCTTCCCCCTTTCCAATATATAGATTTAACAATTCACTGCACCACCAAGCTCTACCTCAGCACATTAACAAGCAGTATATGCTACACTCTAGACAATGGAAATACAAATACAAAGAATCGAACAATCTGAATTTCCAAGAACTTAACATTTTACCTGGGAAGGCAATATGTTCATATACATGTATGTACATGGTAGAGAAAAGAAGAATGACTGTGAAAAGGGACTTAGCTACAAAATTAGCCTTTTAATGCTCTTCTCATATTCAGGTAATGATACTTTCTTTTTTAAAAAATGAATTTCTTTAAAAAATATTTTTAAATTAAGTTTCAATATAATTATGGAGGTATATAGGATATTTTTTTTGGGAATTCCTCCACAGTGTCTCAGGGGCCAATTGCTTTTGCCAACCATTCATCATCATCATCTTCTTCTTCTTTTAAAACCCTTACCTTCTATCTTGGAATCAATACTGTGTATTGGCTCCAAGGCAGAAGAGTGGTAAGGGCTAGGCAATGGGGGTCAAGTGACTTGCCCAGGGTCACACAGCTGGGAAGTGTCTGAGGTCAGATTTGAACCTAGGACCTCCCATCTCTAGGTCTGGCTCTCAATCCAATGAGCTACCCAGCTGCCCCCCATTCATCTTCTTAAAGTCTAGGATGCTCCGTTTCTGGCTGTGCTCCTAGGATGTCAAAAGCAGCCCTTTGCTATAAAACCTAGTGCTGAAAAGAACAGGAAGAAAATGCTTCAGATGTCACTGTCTGACCAAGTACTGTGGTCAATTCTTACTGCAATTTTTTGCAATCACCAGATAAGTGCCTTGATGTAGAAGCATTATAAACTTTTGTTTTATGGAAATTGTGCCAGAAGCTTCAAATTTTTGTCTTAAAACAACATCAATCTAACTGTCCATCAGGTCCCTGAGGTTCATGGCTTCTCTTAACTTAGAGTAAAAATCTTTTTAAAAACTTATTTTTGGGGGGCAGCTGGGTAGCTCAGTAGATTGATAGTCAGGCCCAGAGATGGGAGGTCCTGGGTTCAAATCTGGATGCAGACACTTCCTAGCTGTGTGACCCTGGGCAAGTCACTTGACCCCCTTGCCTAAACCTTAACACTCTTCTGCCTTAGAATCAATACACAGTATAAGACAGAAAGTAAGGGTTATTAAAAACAAAAATGCCTTATTTTTTTTGAAAAGTTTATTTTGAGTTTCTATCAATATAGATCGCCAGATATGAACTTTCACATTTGTGATTATTATGATTTCCATAGTGTTTGTTAGACCTAAATGTATTAAAGCAAATTTCTGAGTGATTCAAGATACAGTAAATTTCAGGTAAATATTACTGGGAAATGCCCAAACACTGAGTGGAAACAAGATGTTTAATTCCAGGAGACAAATAGAAAAGGTTCTTATGCATCAATTATTAAAAGCTAAAACTGAAACATAGATTTTTGTTTAGAAAAGATACTTATATTAGCAAAATTTTAAGTGATTTGATTCCCATGATCTAATGGAGTTTTTGCATTGTGTTGTTTAAAATGTTTTGGAAAAAGATATATGCTAAGATGTATTCAATAATTAATAGGTAAAGCATGTAATTGCTATGGAATTTAAAATATGCTGATGGAGTTTGCTGGCATTTTGTCAAAGTTAAAAAAGAGGAAAATTTGTTTTAGTATGTTTAAGTGAGTACTAAGAATTACCTATAATATTTTCTTTAAATCAATTATCTCTAAAAATTGCCTATTATGCTTAAATACAGGTCAAATTAACCTTGAAGGTTAAAAAAAAAAGACCAATCTAAGGACATGATCTGAAAATACAGGTAGCTGGGTATGCCTTATTCTTACTTCATGAGAAAGAACCTAAAAACTACATCATATTTTTCCATCATGTAGTTTAGGAGTTTGCTAATGGGACTGAAATATCCTCTCTGTGAGCTTAGGATACCAGCTGAACTATAATAATAAGTAAAGATGAGATCCTTTACAGAAGGACCTCATTTTAGGCTACTAATACATTTTAAGACATAAGCTGAAAATCATGTATAATAGTGAGCCTCGTTATTTAATAAGTATTTCTTATATGAACATACCTAAGTTCTTTATGACTTTTTAGAGGTTTATCAGAGCTATTGATATCACTAATTTTGTACTTTGGAGTCATCACTAATAACTGAATAGCATTAATGAAACAGAGAAGCACTGTTCTGTTGTAGACACAACTTGTTACAAAGACTCATATGGGAGAAATGTTTGGTGCGAAACAATGTAATGACTCTTCTTGGAACAAGAATGAGTGTAACCGAGCAAACTGCTTTGAGACTTCATGGTACTTGGGAAAATGGTGAGGATTTAGGACATAATTTTGAATTTTGGTTTTACGTATTTTTCTGACTTTATTTTTTCAAATGCCAATGACTTATGTCTGAATTTGAGCAAAATGAGTTTCTATTTTATTATGGTAGCAAAAGAAAAAAAATTAAGGGCTTTAATCTACCGATTCTTTTTCTTTTGCTTTAAATATGCTCAGATGGCCCCCATCTTAAAAAGAAAACAAAAACAATGACCAAATAACTTTTCATTTGACCTCACAGTCCCTTACATGTACCATTTAATATATCTCTTCCCTTTCAAATTTTCTTCTATTTACTCCTCCACAACATGCCGCATTTGGCAATGGAAGGTCGGATTTTCTTTCAACTGTCTAGGAAGGGCAAAGGAAGGTGCCCACTGGCATTGGCAGAATGAGATTCCTTACCAAGTGGTTATCTACATCACTGAAATCATAGGTCTAGTCCCTGTCCACACTTGAACAAGGATCCCTTGTACCGCAGACATGGCAAGGTCATGTAGCCTTAGCTTAGAGATGCCTACTAAGGAAGAATCCACTATCTCCCAATGCCGCCCATTCCCCAGCAGAATAGTTCTGTTATACCTTATATCAAGCCTATATTTTTGCCTATTTGCAAATTCCATTCATTTTGCTCTTTGGATCAGACAGCTCAACAAGTTTTATTGCCTTTCAAATACTTGGAAGATAGTTATGTTCCTGAAATCTTCCCTTCTGTAGGCTAAATGTTAACACTTCTTTTAAGGGATCTTCATGTAAATTGATTTCAAAGCAGCTCACTATCAGCCATCCTCCTCTGGATACTTTTCAGTTTCTTAATGTTCTTTCTAAAATACCTTTTCCAGAACTGAACACAATATATCAGAGTACAATGGGGCTATCATTTCCCTAGTCTTTGACACTATATCACTCTTAATGCATTCTAAGGTCAGCAATTTTTGGCTGCTGCATCAAACTAAATTCCTATTAAGCATGCAGTCTACTAAGCCCCAAGATATTTTTTTTTTCCAGAACAAGTGCTATCTTGTTATGCCCACTGCATCTAATGGCAGTGTGATGGTGATTTTTGCAACCTAAGAGTTAAGACTATATATTTTTTCTGATTCAGTTTCATCTTAGATAATTTTGCCTAATGACAATGTGACTGATTAGAGACCTTTTCTCAGAACCAGGAAGACCTAGATTCAACTCTTACCTTGAACACACATTGACTGAATGACCATGGATGAGACACAACTTTTCAATGTTTTAGGCAACTCTTGTTGGACTCTACAGAAGAATTTTAAAGAAAAGGAACTGACTTGCCTGGTGGGAGAAGTTTCCTCATTTAGAAGTTCCTTACAACCCCTATCATTATCTATCAAAAACTTTTTGGATTTGGAACCTATCACCCAACTATATTCTCAGTCACATGATAATGTAAGAATAGTGTCCATGTCTTTATTCAAATGGCCAAGGATGGATTCCTGAAGCATTCTACTACAGACCTCCTTCCAAAGTGGCATTCAACTATTAATAAGTAGTTGCTGAGGGCAGCAAGGTGGCCTAGAGGATTGAGAGCCAGGCCTGGAGCCTGGAGGTCCTGGGTTCAAATGGGAGCTCAGATACTTCCTAGCTGTGAGACTCTGGGCAAGTCACTTAATCTCAGTTGCCTACCTCTTACCACTCTTCTGCCTTAATATTAAATCAAAGATAGAAGGTAATGGTTTAAAGAAAAAAAAATAGTTGCTGGAGTCTGCCATTCAATTAATTTCAATCTACCAACCTGTACTATCTCCTAGCTGGTATTCCTATGTTTAACCCAGAAGGATAGCATATAAGACTTTACCAAATGCTTTCCTAAATCTCAGTAATTTAGCACTCCCTCAGTAAGATAGCACTCCCTGTATGTACCAGTCTAGTAACCCAACATTAATGACAATTGCTCTGGTAACTTGGTGTTGAAATGGATAGAGAGAATTTGGCATCAGGAAGATCAGAGTTTGAATCCTGCCTGACACTAGCTCTGGGACCTTGGACAAGTTACTTCACTCTCTATACATGAGTTTCCTCATCTGTAAAATGGAGTTAAAAATAGCACCTAGCTCACAGGGTTATTGTGAGGATCAAGTAGGTTGATACATATAAAGAGCTTTTCAAACCTTAAGATGGTATTTAACTATTAGGCGTGAATTCAATAGCTTTTTGTGATCACTGTTTTTCCTTTTCTAGATGTTCACTAATGATCCTTTGTAATACACGCTAAAGTTCTGTGAATAACAAGACAGAATCACTGGCCTACACTTTACTGAAAATCAGGATAAGTGTTTCCTCTTTTCCAGTTCAGAGGCACCTCTCTCATTCTTCTCAAGCTTTCAAAAATCAAGGCAATGAGTCAGCAATCACATCACATTTTTTCAAGATCCTAGGATGTAGCTTCTCTGCTGTGAAGGGGAGCCAAGTGCCCCTTTTTCTATCTCTCTACAAATCTTGGGTTTTAACTCCCAATTAGCCATTTTTGTCCTGTCTTTCATGTTGAAGATTATTCATCTCTGACAGAGAAATAGTTATCCAGGTTTAGACTACCACTGATGTTCCTTTTAATAAGATTTTTAAAAATCGATGATGGGAAACAGAGTCCACAGTAACATTTATTCAAGGCCCTGAACCCATTGGGGAATTGTTCCGGATGGCTATGTAAAGTTAAGTCATTTTGGTACACATATCCAAAGGCATACAAAAGTGAATTTACATTTGTTCCATATATAATTGATGCCCATTATCTGTAGCATAGGCAATAATTCTAGACGCTTGATAGTTGTACCCAGGTAAGCTACATGCATGAATTGTAACTGCTCTTGTGGGTGTATTTTGTACACTAAAATTACTTAAAATGAAGCAACATCATACTAATGTGATATTCTTGATCTCCCTGCTTCCTTTGGAGGACTTGAATAGTACATACTCTTACTAAACACCTGAAAATGTAACATCCACTATTTTCACATAAAATTAGTAATTCTGCTACTGACAGTTTTCAATAATATCACATAACAACAATAATAGCAACAATAGTTCTGCAACAGGACAATGCTGGTATTTATTAGTACTGCTTATGTAACTGCAAGGATTTCAAAATGGGGTACCTAAAGAATTATGTTCTTTACTGGTAATTACTTTTATTTACAGAATTAGAAAGCTTATTTGTTGTCTGAATAATCTTGATGCTATTTTATAAATTAACATTAGTTAATGACCTACTTTGTGTCTATGTATACATAAATACATAAACTATATTTTTGGTGTACACAGCATACATCTAATATGTGGATTGATGTGTGTCTTTGTTCAAATCTATAATGAGCTATGGTTTTTGTTGTTCAGTCTGACTCTCTGTGACCCTATTTGGGGTTTTCTTGGCAAAGATACTAAGGTAGGTTGCCATTTCATTCTTCAACTTATTTTATTGATGAGGAAGCTGAGGCAAACAGGGTTCAGTGACTTGAGCAGGGTCATACAGCCAGTAAATATTTAAGGCCAGACTTGAACTCTGCCATTTAGTTGCCCATACATGACACATATCTAACATATGGATGCATATTAACATATACATTTATGTTTATGTTTACTCTGCTTGGGACCAGGCACTTTGATAGTTGAATTTTCAACTCAGCTACATCATTTCACAGCCATCTCTAAACTGTGATATCTCTTCTCTGGCCCTCTTCCTTTTCCATATACTACCCCTGTGATCCTGGGTTCTCATCAGTAAGTTTTTACCTAGTCCTGGCCAGAAACCAGAGCCACCCCACTTTCTAGCCATCTCCAAATGGCTGGCAGCCTTGCCTTGTACTGTCCAATTCTAGATTCCCTATATGCATTGCCTTCTTTTAGAATATAAGCTCCTTGTGGGCAGAATATAAGTTCTTGCTTCCTGTTGTTTGTATTTGTACTGCACTTAGTATAGTGCCTAGAGAATAGCAAGAGCTTAAATGTTTTTCATTCATTCATGTACATTCTGTCTCCCCGACAAATTGTAAGCTCTGTGAGAGCTGGACTGTTTCATTTTTGTCTGCATCCCTAGAATCTAGCACAGGGCCTCACACAAAATAGGTACTTAATAAATGTTTAATTGCTCAATTAATTGATCATTGTATATTATACAAAGCCATTTTCCCCAATGAATGATTTCAACTTATTTTACTCTTGGTCTAACACATTTCATTGGTATGGAGGGACCTTTCAGTGAAGGGAATCCCTTTACTGATGTAAACCTGCAATTGTTCTACAAGCCATAGGCTTCAAAGCAGTAACTGGGGCACTCAAAGGGCTATTGATTTTCCAAAGGTAACACAGTCAGGATCTGAAAAAGGCTCTTAATCTCTTCATTATGCCCCAATGTGTCTTCACTTATTGCTTCATATTCTAAGCTCAAACTCCTATCTCTTATGGTATCACAGATGCCAAAATGCTGCTCTAAGTTATGTGAAAGAGCAGGCTTCTTTTCCTTATAACCCAAGAATTTTGTATATACCTAAAGTCTGTATTTAAAAAATGTTAATTACAGATCCAACTATTCAACATGCTTGCTGTTTGGGTCATTCCTGGGGAGACAAGTGAGAACTGTTGTTGGGAGGACTGCAGAAGTTTTTCATTAAAGTAGGAGTGGCTCTTGATTGTATTGAAGTGAATGTCTTCCACACATACTCAAGTTACTTAACCCAATGGTCCATGCTAATTGTCTGAAAACAACTTTTCTATCCCCTCTTCTAAAGTAGTTACTGTATTATCACATCTTTTATCAATGAATGAATAAAAATATTCAGAGTTTCAAAAGATTTTTTTCTAGTTTCTCTTTTGTGGATAGGAACTGCAGGTAGTAGTGAAAGAAATGTAAAAATCCTGGTGACAGAGAGCCAAAAGAACTATAGAAATGTATTAGGTACAATAGTTTATTAAAAGTTCTTTTGGAGCTTGGAGGAAATGTAATAATCACAAGTTAAAAGAACCTAAGTTCCTATTCCAGTGTGCTGATGTTCTTTTTAACAGATTGTCAAAGAAGTAGCCTGCCTTATTTCTACTTAAATGTAGTTCTAAAGGAACAGAACTGGCTATATATACTATGCCTCCTTTATAGGATGATATTTTATTATTATAAAGGAGAGATAAGGCAAAAAAAAAGATTTCCTTAAAATTCAATCTCCTATCTGGGACAACTTATATTCCAAAAGGAATGCTGCAGGAAAGACAGATGAATCCCATAACTTCTGACCACTTGACACCTTTCTTTTCCCTTGCTTCTGTGTAGGGTCAATCATTCTACCTTAGCTTCTTATCAGTGAGTGAAAACATATATGGAAAATCCAATCTTGTTGGATAAGGTCTCACTCTTTCACCTTTTTCAAGGGGATTGGGGAGAGAGAGGAGAGGAGGGAGGGAGAAAGAGAGAAAAGGAGAAAGGGAGAGAGGGAAGGAGGGAGGAAGGGGGAAAGAGAGAGACACAGAAAGAGAGAGACATAGAGAGAGACAGACAGGCAGACAGACAGAGAGACAGAGAGAGAATGAGTGTGTGTGTGTGTTGGCATCCGCATACTTCCAGGGAAGCAAACTTCACAGGGAGTTTCATTTTAACAAAAAAGAACAAATTGAATTGGGCATTGGCCATAGCCTACTAGATGTGAAGTTGAAAACATTTTTAGACCAGTTCAAAACTAATCTAAATCAGATTGAAAAAAGCTTCAAATCATTACTTCAGGGTTACCATGATCACTTCAAAGCTCCTCACCTCTTTACATAGCACAAAATGTTCACGATTTACATGGAGGTTGAGTTTATGATGCAAGAAAATGAAGAGCAGATAAGGACTTCTATTTTAAGAAACACCAAGTTTGAAAGAACAAATAGAGAAAAAACAAAGCATGTCATTACAAATAAGAATGGGAGAATGTAACGTAATTAGTTACTAAAGAAATCAATTGTGAATACAGAAAAAAATAGACCACCTCCAAAATAAAAGATTAAAAATTAATGATTGGACTTATTTTTCAAAATTTATCTCTAATGAGAAATGATGAAAATAAAGTGGAGAATTAGAAAGTAATGAAGTGCTTGAAAAACCAATAAAGAAAAAGGTAGAGGAATTATTTAAATATATGCAAATAGGTACAGATCAATGAACACAAAAGCCACTTAAAACTACTCAGAAACATGCAAAACACCACGCTATTACCAAAAACCCCCCAAACAAGGCCATTAATCACATGATCAGTGTTTATAATATTGAAATTTTGAAGTTTTAATAGTTATAGAATAATTTAGAATGATACAAGTATCTATTGAAAGAAATTCAGACAAGATTCATTTGAAGGTTATTTCTGGCATTGTGATAGATGAGTAAAATAAGAAGAAGGAAGGAAAATATGTCATAAAAAAGAAAGGTATACAATAAAAATTACTGTCTTATACATGACATTTTTCAGCTTGGGGAGTATCTAAATTTTATTGAATTTTTGCAACAATCCTGCAAGGTAGAGTTTATAGTTATTACCTGTATTTACATAAAAAACCCCTTGATACTATTTTTCTTCCTTGGTTTGTTTCTAAGAAATAAGTTGCCCTTCCCCTTACCAAAGTCAACTCCTTTAATTTGTGTATTTCTTCTGTCACTTTCAATAGATTGCCCGTGTAAATCATCTCCTATCTTCTTCTAATATTGTATTTCTTTCTATTTATTGGCTTTTCCCCTCAACTTAAAATGGCTTGCCTACCTCAGTCTTTACTATTCTAAAGAAAGATTCAGGTGACCTTACAATCCCTTCCAGATATTATTTCTCTACTTTGCATAGCCAAATTCCTAGGAAAAATCATCTATGCTCATTGCTTCTACTTCCTTTACTCTTGTTTGCTTCTCAACAATCTCTATTTTTTCCTATCACTCAATTTAAACTTTCTTTAAATTTAAGCTTTCTTTAAAGTTACCAGTGATCTCTTAATTGCCCAATTTAATTGCCTTTTCTCAGTCCTCACTCTTCTTGACCTCTCTGTTAGTACCTGATACTTCTGACGACCTTCCTCTTGAATCTTTTCTGGGTAATGAGAAACTTGAAACTCAAGATTTTTCACAGGAAGGAGATTCCCCTGCCATATTTTTTTTTTCTTTCCACCCTACAACCCAACATAACAGGGAGGGCAGTGAGTCCAAATCAGTAGATTTAAAGTCAGAGATTTGGGGGATAAGCCTAATTGATATTTTTTCCTTTTTCCTCCTGACCAGTCCTTCATATGCAAATACGCTATTGTTGTCCCTTGCAGTTTTGCCATTAGGGAAAATAGTATAGAAGAATAGTTCTTAAAAGCTATTTAGCAAAAAACTCTTTAAAAAAAGTCTCTTTACCTACCTGTCAGGGTCTCCTTTTGTTTAACTTTTATTTAAGGAGTGAACTTGTTACAAAGCATGGCTCACTCTATGAAAGAGCAGTGCATTAACTATCTCAAGCAGTTCAAAGTTTAGGAGTGTCTTTTCTTACTCCTGTTCCTGGGTATACTGGTACTTGTGCTTAGCTTGAATAATCCTGAGATTTAGAGGGGAGATTCATTTTCCTACACACCTTTGGCATTTGGGCCTGCCCAACTTCTACAATACATCCAATTTGAGATTTCTCCATACTACGTTCAGTGTAGAATTCTCCCCCACTATGACGAATTTCAGAGCTCTGACAAAAGAAATGTGAATGGATGATAAATACTGGGGGAGGGGAAGAACTTTACTGAGATTTGGAGGTGAATTTTAAACCTTTTCAGACTCCATTGTTTTATTGCTTCCTAACTCTTTTTCAGTTTCTTCCCCTCTATAATAGTGAACAAGTCTACTGAATTGGTGAAAAGGATTTTGACTGCACTGCCTATACCTTCTCATTTGCTTATATTATTGTATTTACTGATTGTTAAGGTTTAATTTTAAGTTCATATATTAGTAATCTAATACTATTTTGTTACATGATTATTTTGTACTTTTGCTGAAGAAAAAAAATATCATTGTATAAGCCCATAAACATCTTGCCCAAACTTGTCACTAGATCCATTGAAATCACATGTGGCCTTTTTGCCATTATTAATTGTCACATAGGTAATGATTGATAGACTTCATCAAAACTGGTTACAATTGTATACAACCTCTGGAGAATTTAATGAGTTAAGAATTTAAATTGTAACTTTAAGGGGTCTTCAGAAATGACTGTAGATATCTAGTACCTTTTGAATGGATGATTTTATATATATATATATATATATATATATAAAGAATGTTGTATTAAAGGTAGAGAACCAAAGAGAAGTTCCTGCCAGAGAAAAAAGTGTTTATATAAAGCAGAAAAACAAAAAGAGCTTCTGCATAACTCTTCAGTTTAATTTAGTTCCACCAAAACAATCTAGATTTCTTGGTGATATTATAGACCCCAAATAGATTTTCCACAACAATACAGAGGCTTGGTTTTTTCTAGACTCTTGTGCCAATTTTGAAATAATGGCAGTAATAGACTTTGTTTAAAAATATCTTTGCCAAGGTTGAAAGAAATGGTACATCTGTAAAAATTGTGACAAATATCCATCACTTCATAGGTTTTTTTTTTAATTGTACTCATGTGAAATATGATAGTGAGTTTGTTTGCTGTTGTGAATTTTGGGAACTTTGGTACTTCTTTAAATGTGTGTTATCTACTATATTACTGTTTTATTGTGAAAATCATTTGTACTCACACAATGGTTCATGGCCAAGTTAAAAAGGAAATGGATCTCATTTTTTTGGTGAGAAACCTTTGTATGCTACCTCTCCTTGGCTGACATAGTGTGCCACTTGATTATAAGCTTTTTTTATATTTTTGAAACATTTGTTATTATTTTTTTCTTTGCATGTGCAATATAGTATTTGAGTTTTATTTTTTCTCTCCTTCTTGTATTTGAAGCACATGTCAATAGTATTGAGAAGATTTTCTTAAACTTTTTTGATTTTGCACTAATATAAGTTAAAATACATTTGTTCTAATATTAATGCATAACCCCCCACCCTCCAAAAGTTTTAGATTATAAAAATAATGCCCTTTATTGTTTAAAAATTATGGGACTTTACTTAATGATTCTGTCTCATTCCAGAAGAAGGAAATACAAAAAGAGCCATTGCATAGTTCCTATCGAGCACAAGGTCAAAAAGACCAAATCCCAGTAGGATTGATGAGGTTTTGAGCCAAGACAAGAGGACTTGAACTTGTTTGGGGTTTGAGGTTGCAGCTGTTTTGACATATATCAGAAGCATAACTTCCTCTGAGCCCTAAAAAGCACCTCACTTTGGCTACCATTCTGGCTCCTATAATCTAGTCCCTTTTCTGTCTTTCATAGTGTGGCAAACTTTCTGTAGTCCTGGCTACTGACTGGGTAAATGCATAATTGCTTAAATCATTTTAATTGGGCTCTGATTCAAGGACCTATTATAGATTTATTTTTCCTTTACTTAGATTTTTTTAGATATAAGACTTTGATATTTTGTATTTCATCCACAAGTTACTTTTTTTCTTTTATTTGGATTTGAAAATGTTTTGGATTTTCTTTTGCCAATTGATTCATATACCTCATAACTCAGCAATGCATCCCTGAGTGATCCCTGTGCTTGTTACTATCCTCCTGGAGAGGTGGGGTAGCTATGTTATTGTTTGAACTTTGATTTTTATTTGAGTAATTTTAGCATAAGAAACAAGAGACTACCTCCCAGAAGGCAAACTTTTTGGAGAAGGCTCCATGAAGATGCCTGCAGAAACCACACACTGTACTAGAAGAACCAGAGTGAACTTTGGGAGGCGAATTTAAACTATGGAGGGGGGGGTTGAATGTATTTATTTTGAATGTATACTCTTATGCCAAAGGGGACTGTCCCCAAATTGGCATTTTGCCACTGTAACAATCATTGGTTTTGTTCTTTTTCTCTTTTATTTTCCTTTTATCCACAAATTATTGCAATTTATAAGTTAGTTATGTTTCCATGATCCTTTGGAGGAGACTGGTCTCCCAATATCCCAATAGGATCACAGGGAGAAATGTATTAATTAGAATCTTGAACCCTTTGACTTCATCCCCCAGAAGTCCTTCAGTATTTCCCAGAATTCCTCTCCTTTCTCTACCATGTCACGTTTGTATATAGTTTGGTGTAAGCTACACGCTCACTCTCTTCTCTCGAGACCAGGCTTGATTCAGGTAGTTCCTTTACTTTAGTTTTTATTAATAAAACTTTAAAAATATAATATGTTAGTTATATGTATTAATTTAAAAACCCACAGCTCCTAGTATATATTCATTCTGTATACTGTCTCACATAAGTGATATATTCTCTCTTGTCTCTGCCTCTGTGTGCTTCTCTTCCATACCCCCCTCCACTCACTCACATACATATATTTACAGGTGTGTATATGTGTGTGTGTATCTGCTCCATGTAAGTGGGTCCTTTACTACCAATTTTCTCATGAGATTTGTATACATTGGGTGTATTTCAGTTTTAATAATGATGATCATTAGACAGCGTTCAAGAGTATCATCAGTGTGTTTCTATAAATTTTGTAGTCATCCTGAGATAATTACATACTACTTGCTATTTTCCAATTTTGCCTGCTGTAGAAAGCAGATTTTCCGTTTTCCAAAGTTAAAGGAACATTAATGACAATGGTGGTATAGTTCTTGTGGTCAAGCATTATAAATTTGGCCTAAGTGCTTCTTCCAATCATGGAACAATCGAGTTAACACAAACCTCAGTAGTTTTTAGCATGATAATGAACCTCAGTTCATTTAAGATGGCATTATGCCATTGGATGATAGTCCTGTTCAGTTGTCAATTTTATAGATGAAGAAATGAGGTTCAGAATTTGAGACTCAGTTTGTGACTTGACCACAGTCACACAATCAGGAAGTGTCAGAGAAGGAATTTGAACTTTGGACTTTTCCTGATTATAACTTTAATTTCTTCGTCTACTACATTATTCTGCCTTTCCTCTTGGTATTCTAACAGGTCTTTTTAGCATGTTTATGCAATATTATGCACTGTAATTATTTGTATTTATCTCCTTCCCATTTTAAGTAAGCTCCATGAGGGAAGGAACCTTGTCTTATATAAATTTTATCTCCCCCAATCCCTAGCACAGTATTCTACCCAAACTAGTGAATTAATGAATGATCATTAAATGCTTGCCAATTAATGATGCAATGGATGATCAGATGTCTTTGCAAACAGTAGAATAACTGAGATCCAAAGGATGACCTGTGTGGGTATGGGGCAGGAAAAGTATTTCTTTGGAAGAGGGATTACATTTATTTGATTTCAGAAGATAATTCTAAAACCAATGATTAGCAACTATAAGGATGCAGATTTCAGCTCCAGATAAGGAAAAATTTCCTAACAGTTATAGGTTTCCCATAATAGAATGCTTCATCTAATCAAAGATAGTCTCTTGCCACTGCAGGTCTTTTCAGGCAGGAGTCTGATCACTTATCCAGAGATGCTGTAAAAGGGATTTATGCTTTAGGTAAAGGGTTGGACTCGGTGGTGGTACCTTTGAACTTTGTGACTCTAGGATTACATCTCCCTCATCAGCTTGTTTTAATTAAACCTGCTTTTAAGTGAAGAATTTAATAGAATTTTAAAAAATGACTTGGTTTCCATTTTATTTTTCAACATTATTTAGTTACAAGTATTGTAGCACATTATTGTTGATTATTTTAAGATACATAAATAATGCATTTCATTCACATTATGGGTTAGTTAAGTACATATTTATGGGCTAGCTTGGGAACCTAATGACCATAATTATTTCTGCAGGAAAATATATCCCTTGTCCCAAACACAGGATTAATAAATGATTTTTTATAATTCAAGGAATACCTGTCATTTTTACGAAGGGGCATTTTATTTGTACACAGGTGCTCTCAGCTTCTCTTGGATGTAATTGCAATCCACTTGGATCTTCTAGAAAGTATTGCAATAATTTCTCATTCTTTAGGATCTCAATGGACTCATCATTTACTGTGTCCTACAAAGTATTTTCCAAATAACTTATTTCTAATTTCCTTGCACCACTTGTCTACAGTGCTTATTACTTCTATGAAAAACATTTTTACTGAGCATCTAACAGTTGCAAGGTGCTATGAGGGATGCAAACATTATCATCATAATTCTCATGTAAATGGCATGTTCCTTGATAAGAATTTAACTCTAATGCTTCATTGTGACAGAAGTGACTCTGTATTCTGGAGGGCTACATCAGGAAAGTTTTAAGGTCTGAGAAATGGGAAAGTCTAGGCCCAGTAAACTGCATTTCTATTACTTGAGGGCCACTCTTAACTCAAAGAGACTCATTATGAGAATGACTGGCTGTGATTGATGGTTTGTTGTCTATAGTGATTAATGATATTGTCTACTAAGGTAAAACAAGATTATTTGCATAGACAGTGGCTAATACAAACATTTATAAAATTCTGTTATAAGGATCTGTAATTTATAACCCTCCCCCACCAAAAAAAAAAAAGGTACAAACCCCCAACAAAACCTGTCAGATAGATAAGACAAATATATTTAGACTCATTTTACAGATAAGGAAACTGTCTCAGAGTGCCTTGCCCAACTCACAAAGCTAATAAATACTTGGAGTTAGGACCTGAAATCAGATCTTCTGAATGCATACCTTGTTATCTTTTCATTCTACAGTACTATGCTTCCTTAAATGAGTGTACAATCTGGTTGGAAGGGTTAGATTGATTAAAAAAGTAATTTAAGACACTTAATAAATAAGTGCACAACAAATAAAGGTTACAAGTGAGTAAATGCAGATAAAGAGATTTTGAAATTAAGTAGTAAAGTAGGAACTTAGATCATTTTGAAGAATATACTGACTATGGATAGATTAATAAATTGAGGTGATGAAGTACAAAGAAAGTTGTATTCTCAGGATGGTGGCTAGACAGAGGGTCACAGAATGATAGGATCATGAATCTAGAACTGTAAAAGACCATGGGTAATGTAAAGCCATCTAAAACCTATAAGAAAACTAGGGGAGTACAGTAGTCTTTATATATGAGGAAACAAAGGCCCAGATATTTCAATTGTCTTATTTAAGGTCACCTAAATAGTAAATGGCAGGGACTGGATGTTTGTAAAAGAACTAGAAAAAATAAGGGATAAGTGTATTGTGAGTTAAGAGGGCCTTAAATGCCAAGTTAAAAAGTTTGGATTTTATTCTCTAAATAATTAAGAATTATTTATTAAGTGTCTGCTACATGTAAAACACTGAGCTAGGTGTTGTCGATACAATTACAAAGAATGAAATGATCCTTACTTGAAGGAATATATGCTGTAATGGAGAAGACAACATACAAATATTATATAAAAAAATAAGACAAACATACAACCTACAAATATTATAGCATAAACATAATAAATGTGATAAAAATAAAATACAAATATACACAAGGTAGTTTGGAAAGGAGGGCACTAGCAGTTGGACAGATCAAGAAAGGTTTCATGAAGAGGATGGTGCTTGAGCTGCATCTTAAAGTGAATGATCCTATAAAGTGGAAGTAAAGAGGGGGTATACTCCAGGCATATGGGGTGATGGCAAATGCAAAGACAGAGATGGAGAGCTGTGTGTGAGGAACACAAAGAAGTGTGCCTGGATCACAGGATGTTGAAGGAGGAGGAATGTTCAATGAGACCAGAAAGACAGATTAAGGTAAAGTTGGTCAGGACTTCTGTGCTTAAGGGAAAACTACTTTGGCATCCTCATACAGAATGGCCTAGCAAGCTTGAGGCAGTGTGAATCTTAAAAACTACTCAGACTGTACCTTAGAAGATTTGGTTAAGCTATTCCCTTATTGTAACAATGGAGATACTTGGTCTAAGAAGAATCAAGAATATATTGGGAACTTTTAAAATTACTCCAGCCTACTCAGACAGTGCCTTAGGGGAAGATAAAGTTGTAAACTCCTGATTGAACAATGAAAGTCCCTCACTCATACCTTATAGTAAACCTAGAAACTTAAGTTAGGTCTATTTTTAGATCGAATACAAAAAGGTTTTAAGTACCAGTAAAGGTTAAATTAGTCACAAAAAGGTCAAGTAACTTATAAAAGGAAAGCTTAACAAAGAGGTGTGAAGTACTCAAAAGATATAATCTAACCAGAGAAGGTGTGAACTAAAGAGTGGTGAAAACTAAGAATGGGCAGTCCTGGAAAAAAGCTTCTATGGTGATTGGTAGACATGGAAATTTAGGGGAGGTGACATAAAAGAAAATTTTCTTTAAAAGGAAGGGTAAAAAGACAGTTGAGGGGAATTGGAGTTCAGGAAATTCAGTGGAGGACTGGAGCTTGTTTGGAGATGGTCTTGTGGTGAGTAATAAGACTGACTTGCTCTCCCTTAGGCTCAGGGAGGCCACTTTGGCCTGGGCCTTTAACAACTGCTTGGCTCAGCCCTAGCCAGAGTAGTTTAAATTAATTCTCTCTCTCTCTCTGTCTCTCTCTCTCTCTCCCTTAATTCTTTCTCTCTTTATTAATTAAAATCTCCATAAATCCCCAGCTGACTTGGGTATTTTCATATCTGGGAATTTCCCATGGCGACCACTTATTTTAGATTTTAAGTCAAAACACTAAAAATTATCCTTACAGTTTTGGCTGACCAAGTCGGTTTGTGATGAAAACCCTCAAATTTCTGTGAAATCTCTTTCCTTTCTCTCTTTATTACTTGCTCAAATCAGTCAGTCCTTTTAAACAAGCTAACTTGGCTTCAAAAACACAGCTGCAAGAGCAGGTGAGTAAAAAACATTTTAATTTCTCCTTAAATTAAATAGAACACAGCTGTTTTAAATCTTAGCAAAAAAGGGAAATCTGGAGAAAGCTTTTGGCCTTGTCCTGCTCCCTACCTGTTTACTTTAGAACTATGAGGTTACAGTCAGTTCACAACTTACTTAACAACTGGCTCATCAGCTCCATGACCAAACTTGTAAATATAGTATTTCTTGTCTCTCTGAAATGGCTCATCCCATGGAATTTATGGCAAAGTCTAATCAACATACTACTCCCCCTTGAGCTTTTGATTGTTGTAGCTGTAATATTGTATTTCCTTAAAAAACTCATTTCTCAGTCAAACTAACTGTTTGCTTCTTATAATATTCCACAAAATGCAGAACTAAATACTCGGCTTGAGCTTATAGAGAAAAGTTTGGGGGAGATCATAGCTTCTATAAATAGCATTAAAAGGGACTCAATAACATTCCAGGATAGGAGTGACTTATCTCTCCATACTTCCTCATTATCAGAATCTCTGTCCCACCCTGCTCTGGACAATATGACTCCTAGTTCACAAACTCCCACACCCCACACCCAACCCATTCTTCTCCCCCCCCCCTACTGACCACCCTAACCCCTCTACCCTAAGTTCACACCCTCCACATAATTCCTACCCTACCCTCTCCATCCTAAGTTCACACTTAAGTTCACACCCTACTCATTCCTCCAACCCTAACCTCTGCATCCTTTCCCCCAGCTAATGACCCTTCTTCCTTTGCTCCTCCTTCCCACCCTGCCCTATTCAATTCCCATACCCTTCCTACCTCTGATCCTTCTGGCACTATGGAACAACAAACCCTCCCCCTCAGTGTGCCCAACCCTTCCCTTTCTCATACCTACCCCACTGAGAATGGATTAAGAAGCCCAGAAATAGGAGTACCAAATAATTCAGATAGTTTATTTCCTTTTCCTTTAAGGGAAGTACCCACTTATAATAAAAATGGAAACTTGGTATCTGTAAGATACCATACACCTTTTAACCCTGTGATAGAGAATTTAAATAAATTCAAGGAAGATCTTCCATCATTTGAGGAAGAACTAATATTAATTATAAAAAGATTGGAGAACATATTCAGAACTTTTGACCCCACTTGGATGAATGTTGAAAATTTAGTAGAAAAATTTCTGACAAAGAGAGAGAAAAATAATGTCATCTCTCTGGCTAATCACAAGTGGGGTAAAAGAGGACATTATTGGCCAAATGAAGATCCACATTGGAATCCCAATGTTGAACAAGATTATACAAAACTAAACCAGGCCAGAGAAGCGTTATTGACAGCCATGAGAGCCTGCTCTGATAGACCTGAAAAATGGTCAAAATTTGAAAGAACCTGACAAGAAATTGATGAGACTCCCTCCCCATTTATGGACAGACTTATTGACATAGGAAATACATATATGGACCTTGATTTATCCAGAGAAAGTGACATTAGGCAAATACATAGGCAATTCATTGAGAATTGTTGTTCAGTGGTAAAAGACTACTTTAAAACTAGCTGTCCTAATTGGGACTCTATGAACCTCAAAGAATTGAGGATAGTAGCAACTTATGTTTATAAGGGTCGTGTAAAAAGACCTGAGGAACACAATATGTTAGTGGAAAACTTAAAGAAAGAAATTGAAATGTTAAAGAGACAATTGAAAAATAAGGGAGAGACCATAGCTCCTTTGCAGGAATCCACAAATAAATCAGTAACCTGCCACTTCTGTGAGAAAAAAGGATAGAGTGCAGAACTTTTCTCAAGATTATTAGAAGGAATACGCAATTTAATAACAACCATAGAAGTGATAATTATAGAAATAACTATAATGACTATAGAAATAAAAAATTTTTGAAATAGAAATTGGGAAAATGACAGTGCTCCAAATGAAGAAAATTATAATACCCAACACAATGCCCAACAATTATATATAAAAAATGGTGCCCATCCAAAAAATACTTGAGGTGCTAATGCCCCTCAGGGGGGTGCCCTTCAGTGGAGTGCACAAGGAACTTCCCAAACACAATGAAGGTATTTGGGGAGGGGCCTGGGGCACAGTAATCAGAGGATAAAACCTTTGATTTTCTAGACCCTGATGTCCTACTACCCATTGTCCCTATTCACTGACCTCCCCATACTAATGAACCCCATGTTACCTTAAAGGTGGGTAACACCTATTATGATTATCTTTTAGACACTGGAGCTACCAGATCTGTATTAAAGAGTATACCTGATTTACATTGTTATTCCATTGACTCACAAAGTGTAGTGGGAGTATCAGGAATACCCCAAAGAGTTAAAAAACTTCCTCCTAGAATGGTGTCTTTGGTACCCCTAGAGGAACAACATTCTTTCCTTTTGATGCTTGACTCCCCTTTAAATTTGCTGGGGAGGGATCTTATAAACAAACTCAGAGCCACAATAACTTGCTCCCCAGATGGTTCCTTGTCATTGGAAGTACCGGAGGAATCTTTAAATTTACTCCCTGTACTTCTCTCAGAAAGCCAGGAGGCAAAAGAGCCTTCCACCTTTGAAATACCTACGTATATACTGGAGTCTCTTTGGGCCACATCTTCAGATGTAGGCTTACTTACATCTGCTGTTCCTGTGCAGATAAAAACTAAATCTAGCCCACCTCCTTCCATTCCTCTGTATCCCCTCTCAAAAGAGGCAATTAAGGGTATTACCCCAGTTATTATTAACTCATTAATTGATCAGGGAATAATAAGCCCTTGTAAATCTGAATACAAATGCCCATCCTGCCCATTAAAAAACCAAAAAGGGTTAACAACAAAAATATTAATAATAACTATATTAGGGAGTGCTTTAAGGTTTGCAAAGTGGTTTACAAATATTAGTTCATTTTATCCTCACAACAATCCTGGAAAGAGGTGCTATTATTACACCCCTTTTACAGAGGCAATCAGTAACTTGTCTAAAGTCATGTAGCTAGTAAGTCTCTGAGGTATGTATTCCCTGTGACAATTATTGGGAATGCCACTTTTGCACTCACCTCAATATTAAATATGTTACAGAAAATGAGAGGCATTAGATGAAAATAAGGTTGGGAGGAACACCTGGACTAACCAAAAATATAAAGGAAATTCATGCTGGGGAGAATACATTGAAGACTAATTTTCAACATATAGCAAAAAACATTAAAGACATAGCAATGTGCATTTCTACAGCTTTTTATGTTTTTCTCATGACAACACTGTAAAGCAGTATTAAGTTTTAAGGAGAATGGAAGACTACAAAAGGACTAAAAAAATGGTGACTGAGAAGCCACTAGTTTCTCCTGATCCATAAATCAACTTTCTCATCTTTAGAAAGTTTTAATGTATTAATTGTTCAATATTATTAAAAAGACAATCCTGACTAAACTGATCTACTTATTAAATGCCATTCCAATCAGATTAGCAAAAAAAATTATTTAACAAGAAAAAAATAACAATACTGGATTTTTAACTGCATTATAAATCAGTAATTATCAAAATTATCTAGTACTAGCTAAGAAAAAGAAAGGTAGATCAGTCAAACAGAAAAGAAACACTATAAACATTAGTAAAAGATTATTGTAACCTTTTATTTGACAAAAATTTAGATCCAGGCTTTTGGGATAAGAAATTACTATTGGGGTAAAAATTGCTGAAAAACTGGAAAGTACTTTGGCAGAAACTAGGTCTAGATCAATATCTTACACCACTCAATAAGATAAGATCAAAATGAATACATGAGTTAGACAATAAGGAGATATAAGCAAATTAGAAGAATAAGGAACATATTACATATCAGACTTACAAACAGAAGAGGAATTTATGAGTAAATAAAAGATGTAGAGTATTCTGAGATGCAACATGGATAATTCTGAGTACATTAAATTGATACGGTTTTGTACAAATAAAACAAATGTCAAAATTTGAAAAAAAGCAGAAAATCAGAGGTGAAATTTTCAGTTTTTCAGATAGAAGTTTCATATCTAAAGGACTTTGTTAAATTTATAAGGATTAAAACCATCTCCCAATTGATAAAAAAAGATAAGAATGGACAAGTTTTTAGATAAAGAAATCAAGGTTATATATGGGAACATTTAAAAAATTCTCTAAACTACTACTGATTAGAGAAATGCAAAACAAAACAATACTGAGGTGTTATCCACATCCATTGGATTGGCTAAAATGTCAAAATGACAAAAGTTAGAAGAGATACTAATACACTGTTGGTGGAACTGTAAACTGATCCAATCATTTTAGAGTACAATTTGGAATTATGCCCAAAAAGTAATAAAATTGTACCCTTAGACCCAGCAGAACATTGTTAAGCAGATCAGGAAAAAGGAAAAGAACCTATATGTTCTAAAATTTTTATAGTATCTTTCTTTGTGGTGGCAAAGAACTGGAAATTAAGGGGATGTCCATCAACTGAGGAAAGGCTAAATAATTGTGGTGGAATTCTACTAAGCCATGAAAAAGGATGAATATTATTATTTTTTTTTAATTTGGAAAGAACTACATGAAATAATGAAGAATGAAACAAGTACACCCAAGAGAACATTATATACTGCTACAGATTTAATACTTAAAAGAATAACTTGTGGGTTCAAGTCTAGCTTCAGACACTTCCTGGCTGGGTGAGCCTGGGCAAGTCATTTAATCTCCACTGCCCAGTCCTTATTGCAATTCTGTCTTGGCATTAATACTTAGTATCAATCAGAAGGTAAGGGTTTAAAAAATACAAATTTTCCATCAAAATTCAGTATTTTTAGCATCAATATTCTCTTGATCTTTCCACAAAGTGCTATCTGGATATCTCATCCCAGCCTAGAAGCAACCTTGGACTCTCAGAGGCTATGCTATCAGAACACAAGTCCTGACTAGTTTTAAAATGCTAGTTGAGTTTTCCACATAGACCTGAAAATAGATTGTTTGACTTCCAAGGACAAACCTGAATAACATAACAAGAAATGAAAGTATCTACATTTTAGACAACAGAAAAGACTTAAGATAAATGTGACTCATCCTGAATTAACTAATTTTTTTCATTCATACTCCTGACTTATTAGAACACTAGAATTAATAGAAAATAATTATAAGAAAAACATTTGTAATTCAATTGAAACAACTTAATTTCAACTATTTAAATAAGTAACTGACAAGGAAAAATGAGTAATGGCAGCATAAATGACACTGGCACAGATTATAATAATTTCATACCAAAGTTACACTGATGTAAGTTAAATTGAGACCAGAAGAGTTTAATCAATAAAAACTGGACTTACTTGCCAGGCACAAAGAAATGGAGACCAAAGGCAACACTGTTTTAGCATATAAATGAGTTTGTAAAATCTTAGGGAAAAAAGATGATAGATGATTATAAACAATATTGTTTTTTAAAGCAGAGGATAAAACCAGTTTAAAGAAATCCTGGATAGAAATCTAGCTAAGCAAAGGCATCCTAAGGACATTAAAGGAAGAAAATTAAAAGAAGATAAGAAACAGAGGAAAATGGAAAAAAAAAACTACAAAAATTTATATTTGTGTACTGGGTGTACACACACATACACAAATGCACAAAGCATTTAGTCATTTGGTAAGCACTCACTATATGCTAGGAAGTGTGCTAAGTATTTACAAATACTATTTGTTTGATCCTTACAATAACACTGTGGAATAGGATTATTATTATCTCCACTTTACAATTGAGGAACCTGAGGCAATACAGGTTAACTGCCTTGCTCACATAAGTGGCTGAGGCCAAATCTGAACTCGTGTTCTTAAGTCCAGGACCAGTGCCGACTATTGGACCACTGAAATTTATTAAGAAGAGAGGTGACATGTTCATATCTGCTCTTTATGGAAGATAACTCTGACAATGGAGTGAAGGATGAACTGGACTGAACAGAGACTTGTGGCGTGCAGATCCACCAGCAGAATACTGAATTATTCTAGATATGAGGTGATGAGGGACTATCCTGGGATGATAGAGAGTGTCATATAAAAAGGCAAATATGAGAAATGTTATGAAGGTAAAATGGACAGGTCTTGTCAACAGATTGGATATGGGTGTGAGAGATAGGCATCAGGAATGATACTAGGTTGTAAACCTTGTGTTTACAAAGACAAGGGTGCTCTCTGTGGTAGGAGAGAAGTTAAGAAGATGGGAAGGATTTTGGGAGAGAGAAAATAATTTCACTTTTTGGACATATTGAATTGAACGGAATACTAACAAGGTAACAGACCTTAATCCTTTTCTACTCATATAGCCACCACCTGAACTCAAGCTCCAGTCATGTCTCATATGGATTGCTTTAATATACTTCTAATTAGATTCTTTGACTTGTCTCTCCCTACTTTTGTCTATCCCTCAAATAAATACTAAAGTAATTTTCACAAAGCATAATTCTTAACATGTCACAAGCACTATCACTTCTTTGCTCAATATATTTCAGGGGGCTCCCTATTATTTCTAGGTTGCAAAATAAATTCCCTTGTTTGGTATTTAAAGTTCTTCAAAATTTGGCTCCTTATCTTTCAAGCATTTAATAAATACATTAACCCGTTTACATGCATAGTCTATGATCTATGATGCAGCCATACCAGCTGACTTGCAGTTTCTCAAACACTATGCTCAATCTCTTTATCTCCATGACCTTGCAATGGTTGAACTCATGACTAGGATGCTCTTTTCTTTCACCTCCATCTCTTATAATGTCTAGATTTCTCTAAGACTAAAGTCAAAGTATCAGTTCCTGTAGAGGACTTTTCTGGTTCCCCTAGATTAGCACTGGTGAAGTATTGGCACACGTGCCAAGTGGACACTTGGGAACCTGTTCTGTTCCCCCTCTTCCCAGTGCCTGAGGACATTTTTTTTTTGCATGCTCTGTCCCTCTGTCCAGGCACCCAAAGTGAATACTTCCCCTCTGCTCTCTGGAGTAATGTGGGGGGACTCCCAGGTAGCCTGAAGTTGTAGTTTGGGTACGCAAACTTTAAAACCTTCACCAACACTGCCCTAGATCATCAGTTGAATTAACCTTTTTTTAGTCACTTCTCTAGCAGACTAGTAATAATGTTTTTAAATTAATAAAATAAAATATGCAAAATTACAAAGGAAGTCAATCATACTGGAATACAGTTATCAAAATATTAAAAAACAAGTGCACAGACCCCAGAATAAGATCCCTTGCCCTAGATGCTAGCATCTTTTCTTCTATTACTACTGAGAAGGTATAAACCCACAACTACTGATCTATATATCTTAGAGGTCCAGTTACTTTTTTTTAATGTCATCACAGGTAGTACTTGGCAATGCAGAGATTTAGTCTCATGACTCCAAATCCAGTACCTTTCTACTACTTAAAAATTTTCTCAGCAAGAAATCTGCACCTTGGGCCTTTCAATATAATTTAAAGGAGGTTTTTGAATGGAGACTTAAGGTAGTTTTTATCAGGCAATACATAGCTCACTATAAAGGAACATAATCAATAGTCTAGACTGATGAGTGTTTTCAAAATTCATTTCTTAAGACCAGAAAATATATGTAAACAAATCCAATAATTCATGATAGCTTAAGCAAATAATTTTAAAAGGCTCAACAAATCCTCTATTAAATTCATCTTTTAATGACCCTGTGTTCAAGCTTAATTTAGCAAACAATTCAAAATCTCAACCACTGAGCAACAGTTCTGAATTTCTTTATATTTTTTCTTAATATTTTTAACATATCAAACATGTATGCAATATGCCATCATTAATAACCATGTGAAGTGAAATGTAAGAAAGCATGAATCAAAATAAAAAATAAATTTATCACTGATACAGTGATACAGGCACAGGTAAGGTTAATTTTCATTCAGGTACATTAAAAAATATTAAGTTGTAATTTCAAAATTCAAAGCAAATCATAATATATTCTGGCTAAACAATCTATTACCTAATTCTGTTAAGATCCTATCTTGGTTAAACATCTGAAAAGTTATTTTAGTCATATTATAAAACTGTAGCATCATAAATTTTTTTATGGCAAAACTTGGCAAAATAAGCATCATAACTGAATCTACATAAAAACTACATGATAATAGACAAATGTTAAAAAAAAAGATAAAGTTTATTGCAGGGTAGTTTGTAAGCAGTATACACCTTACTTTGGGTTCCTATTATTAACTCATCTGTGGTAGCCCTTCAGTTCC